>NW_024118999.1:0-31396 GCF_003073215.2 Triticum urartu
AAAACACAAGTATTATTGAAACCATGGGCGTTCTACTTACTAGTACCATTTACGTGCCGCCACGCGTCCCCTTTTTTATTAGCCAGGAGGCGACGTGCAGGGTAGCTATTTGAGTACGAGAGGCGTGTGATCAGAGCCCTGCGCATGCTTATCGGGAGGAGAGCCCTTTGACCTCCATCTGCCGTCCACCTCTCTCCCAAGGTCTCCATTAATGGCGCCCGAGCCTCTGTTTAATGGTGTGGCTATGTCTCACTCGACTGAGATTTAAGAGAGAAAAAAGAAAATCTAAAAGCATGGATCTTGATGTAAGATCCGACGGACCTATATAGCATCTACTGCGACTTATAGCAAGACTGATGAATATATAAGGATGATTAAATTTTTTTTTGATCAAAGAAGGGCTTGCCCCTTCCGATTATCATTACTGAAAACCACCACAATTCACAAGAAGTTCAGCACAACTCCAGCCTAACACGAAGGACTAAAAGCTACCAGATTGAAATTGCAACATCCCAAGAGGCCAACAAAGGCCAAACATCCGCGCTAGAACCCAACATTTCACAACCGGCGACACAATCCACATCCTAAACCGATTATTACATCAAAAGAAACCAGGAAACTAGTCTCCGCGGCGAGCGGCAATGAGCTCTTTCGTGTCCTCAAGATGCTGCTTGAGAACATCCACAGATTCCTCCACCAGCCTTTGGCGCTCGTTGCGGAGCATGTCATTCTCATCCATAAGTTTCTTCAACAAGGCACTAGTCTCCTCCTGCAGGTCTGCACTTCGGACGATCTTCTCCCTCAGCAGGTCGCGCTTGGCTCGAAGCCTCTCATTGCCCTCCCTTAGTTGCCGGATGACGCCGGTAGCCTGTTCAAACGAGGCTATCATGTTGTCCTGCAACCTCGCCGAGCGGGAGATCTGATCCGTATGGCTATGGACGATCACATGCATGCGCCTATAACAGTCGTCGCGTGCCCGCGAGAAATTTTCCCAGGCCGCCACGGCGCGGCGGGACATCTCTAGGCGGGACATCTCTACTGCATTCATGGCGCGGCGGGACATCTCTGTTGCTTTCGCGGTGCGGCCGGACCAGTCTGCTGCATCAACGACGCGGCGGGACCTCCGTGCTGCTTCAGCGGCACGGAGGGACCTCTGTGCTGCTACTTCCGCGCGGCGGGACATGTCGGCTGCTCTCGCAGCGAGGCGGGACATCTCTCGTGCTTCCGCTTCCATGCTCGCCTCTCCCTGGTGGCAATCTCTCGACCCAGAACTCACGCTGGCCATGGAAGATACAAGGGAAGGATGCTGAATGACTTGTTTGTTTTTGTGGATGAGGAGTTGAGGAGGAATGTGCAGTCATCTTGGCATACTAGTATTTATAACCGAGTACTAATACGCTCCTAAGTGGGAAACCGTTTAGGTTGTGATCGGTGTGAACAGGTTTGCAATTGAATATAGCGTGGAGTAATTTGGAACGTGACGAGACGCAATCTCAAAATTTATTGAAGGTTCTAGTTTCGAAGTGCGGCACTATTCCCGCATGGAGTACTTCTTTTTCTACTCCCTCCTTTCCGGTTTTATAGGGCTTATCTCAAAATTTTAGTTTTTGCATTTTATAAGGCTCAATTTGGTTGTCCCCAACACATGTTCAGATTCCAAGGTGCATTAAATCATTGCATGCAAGTATTAAGAGAAAATTGACCAATGCATGTACTTTATGCTTGCATGCATTGCAATTAATGCATTCAACCTATCTCTCGGGACTTGTCGCACACACTATCGTGCCACCCACACAAACTTGTACTCTGAGTTTAGTAGTACGTTATACAGGAAGAGAAGAGGTGCACACACGCGCCTATTTTTTCTCAAAAAGGAGGATGATGACCCTCGGCCTCTGCATCTGGGAGTCACACACGCAAATTATTGAAATACATAGTGCAGTGCTTTGATGTGTCGCGTCAACTCGTACATCAATGAGAAGTTTGATTATCCTCTCCCTCGCGGACTTAACTGCACATGCCTTTGGCTGTATGACAGGTTGGCCACACACCTGTAGGGCCCACCTGTCATACGCGCAAAGGCAGGAGCGTCCCTCCCTCGCCCATGAGCGTGGTGGCTGGCAAGACTAGGAGAAGCTTTCGCTACACGCTCTCCCTCCCGCACGCGGTGGACATGCAGTAGTTCAATCGGTGTCAGATGGCCAGAAGTGTACTGTAGTAGTCCTGCAGTGCAGTAGTATTCCATCATTGCTCGACTTCCCGAAGAGGCGAAGAGCCAAGCGCAGCCTGGACGCTCGCTGCTATTGTTTGCTCACGATAGAGTTTCTGGAGTGCGAGGCTAGCTACTACGAATCAGTAGGGTTTTTCAATCGTCAGCAAGGCAAGTAACACTTTGATCATATCCCTTTAGTACCCAGTTTTTATGCATTAGTTTAAATCCTCAAACACTGCATTGTTAGGACTTGTTAACATGTGGGTATTGGGAAGTAGTTGATGAGGTAGAACCTATTGTCTTATATCATACCCTGGGTATTTACTATGTTATGCTTATACTGCTATGGTATGCTCGTAGACGTGGTTTGGTTTGAGAGAATTCTTGAAAGATGTGAGAGTGATTGTTAACTATGGTTTAACTTAAGGTGGCTACTTTAATACATATCTGGGTGGATTGGTTGTGGGCACCTGGGGAATCCAGTGTTGTCCAAGGAGATCCCGGGGAACCCGTGGGATGATCCTATGGTTCGCCAGCCAGGTTCAAAGGGATCATAAGATTATTCATGGTAGAAACTTCCGTGTGCAGTCGGAAGCCATTATGGGCTCTGGCATAGTTGAGTAAGTTGTGGGAATCCTTTCCATGATAGGCTAGCTGATGTAGGGGGTTGTAGGTGTACCAACCTATCTATCGATTAAGGGGACCTCTTCGGGAAACACTGTGTCTCGGTCATCCATTTGTCAAACACCGTGCAGTGCGAGAAATACAACGGAGGAGATCGAGTCTTGTGGGGAAAAGTGCGCAAACCTCTGTAGAGTGTACAAACTAATCATGATTAGCCGTGTCCCAGGTTATGGACATCTTGAATATCTGGTACTTGAATTATTGATTTGATTTCATCACTTTACTTAATTAATTTGTTGGGATTATTAACTTTTAATTTGGGATTGAGTAGGGGTTACCTTCTCAATATTTTCAACAAACTTTGTAGTTAAATAAAATATATTCCTTTGTTGTGGGGAAAAATTAGCTTTATGCAAATGATAACCATAGAGCCTCCACCAGCCATATATGCATGTAGTGATAGCTGTTATTTTGTTCATTGCTATATACTTTTATCTTGCCAGCATATTCCATGTGCTGACCTACACAGGCTGCAACGTATTGCGTTGCAGGGTTTTCAGATGAAGAGTAAGGTGCGCTAGGTCGTTGTCATGCACTCAGTTTTGCCATGGAGTTGGATGGACTCTTCTACCTTCAAAGCTTCCGCTGTTATCTTATTTAGATGGCCTTCAGCCATATTATTGTAATACGTTCTCTTTTGAGACATTCGATGTAATAAGTGTGTGATTGAACCCTGTTATAAATCCTCGAGTACTGTGTGTGTCAGCAATACCGATCCAGGGATGACACTTAAGCACAGAGACTTGACCGTCTGAGCTCGGGTTGCTACAACCGGTCTCATGAACGTGGTCATGTAAGGTTGGTCCGGGCCGCTTCATCCAACAATACCGCCGAATCAAAATAAGATGTTGGTGGTAAGCAGTATGACTATTATCACCCACAACTCTTTGTGTTCTACTGGTGCATATCATCTACGCATAGACCTAGCTCGGATGCCACTATTGGGGAACGTAGCATGAAATTTCAAATTTTTTTCCTATGATCACGCAAGATCTATGTAGGAGATGCATATCAACGAGAGGGGGAGAGTGTGTCCACATACCCTCGTAGACCAAAAGCGGAAGCTTAGGTTAACGCGGTTGATGTAGTCGTACGTCTTCACGATCCAACCGATCTAGTACCGAACATATGACACCTCTGAGTTCAGCACACGTTTAGGTCGATGACGTCCCTCGAACTATTGATCCAGCAGGTCGAGGGAGAGTTCCGTCAGCACGACGGCATGCTGACGGTGATGGTGATGTGATCAGCGCAGGGCTTCGCCTAAGCACTACGACACTATGATCGCAGGAGTAAATTGTGGGGGGGGCACCGCACATGGCTAAGAGAACAATTGATGTGCTATGGGGTGCCCCCTGGCCCCGTATATAAAGGAGGGGAGGAGGAGGCGCACCATGGGGGGGGAATCCTACTAGGACTCCACTCCTTGTAGGATTCGCCCCTCCCTTTTCCTTTCTCATTGGAGGGTAAAAGGAAGGAGAGGGAGAGGGAGAGCGAAAGGGGGTGCCGCCCCCTCCCCTAGTCCAATTCGGACTCCCATGGCGGGGGGGGGGGGGGGGCGGCCCTATGGGATCCCCTCTCGCTCCACTAAGGCCCATGTAGGCACAATACTTCCTCCGGGGGGTTCCGGTAACCCCTCGATACTCCGGTAAAATACGCGAACCACTCGAAACCATTCTAATGTCTGAATTGTTCGCAGACGAACACGTCACCGTGTACCCTCGACGCCGGGGGTGATGCACCACAGCTCACGTCGAAGGAGACCCGGCCGGAAGCGCGGTACACAGGCAATCCGGAGGGGTCTTTTGAGGACCCGAAACCCCACACGCCCGGGAGGGACCCCGTACGGGCGTGCAGCGGCTATGGGATGCCCTAGGTCGACCTGATCGCCCCTACAGCCTCGAGGTTCTCCGCCCTGCAATGAAGAAGAATAGACGAAGAACGAGGAAGCAGAAGAACTAGGGTTAATGAGAAAAGATAAAAGATAAAAAGTGGTAGATGATTTTGTCGATTGTGTGTTATTCAATCAACCATCACCCCTTAGGTATATAAGAGGCGGCTGGACTTCCCGTGCAAGGAAAAGGCTTGGATCCACGTCCAAAACCCTAGTCAAATTCGGAATCCGAACTTACCAAAACTGTTTGGTTTACAACCTGGCTGTACCTTTCGGTCCACATTTGAGGCAGTAAACGACCTCAGATGGAAACGAGCCCAAAAGCAATCTTGCCCGTTTCGACGAGACGAAAAACTTTCATGTTGAACGTTTTTTGATGAGAGGCCATCTTGAGGGAGTTTTCGGCTGTTTTCCGAAGTCCGCGGCAGAAAAATCCAAAACCCGGACAAACATCCCCGGGGTGTCCGGCCATCCTCGGAGAAATCCAAAACCCGGATGAACATTCCCGGAGTGTCCGGCCATCCTGATGCAGCCGAGCATTTTCAGCTATAACTTTTGCATATGAACTCTGATTGAGACATTTCTTATATCAAAATCAAACGCATCGACGAGACGCACAATTTCATGTTGAAACTTTTTCCATATGAGGCAATCTTAATTGGGTTTCCTGCCATTCCTTAATCTGGTGTCAACATGAGCATATCTGAACTTGTCATAACTTTTGCATCCAAGCTCCGTTTTAGGCCATCTTCATATCCATCTTGATCTTCTCGAAGAGAGCCATCCCATGGTGAAATTCAACAATAGGTTTGAATTAACCTTGACATAGCTTCAAGCTACTCTTTATGATCGTGCCACTTTTGAGCGTCAACACATGCCCCCCTGTTTTTCGGCAAAGCTAGCGTGCCAAAAAATAACTTCTACCATGTTAGTTCTAAGGACGATGTCAACACTGCATCGGCCATTCATATGCTTAGGGCAATAATTATATATCGGCCATTATCATTTTTGAGTGCTTGATCCAAACTTGGGCGAAACCTTCTCAACTGCATTAACAATCCGATGATAAAGTTCCATGGATATGTATCTCAAGGTCATCCTCCGAACCATATTGTTCACCCTTTTGATAGGATTTTGTAGATAATCAACAATAAATTTTCTCCAATCATTACTTCCGCCTGCATAAAAATTTCATTAGTGGCCGAAGCTCTGGACTTCGGTTCGGCCTTACCTACGTTGACAAGACGAAGCATCGGCTATTGAGAGAAATGCAATACACCATGATTAACATAGTAGCCGGATTTTTGTTGTGCCAACCCTTTGAAATTCTCATGTCTAAATATATGAACAATTTTGAAGCAACTCAAGGTAAATTTTGCATCTAGGCATACCGCTATATAAACTATAAATGATTCGTCAAAACATTGATAACCCTTGGATATTTGTTGCACTACTCATAACGAATCACCGAAAGCCTCAATATGTATAGCACCTATAGCAAGTAAAAGATTCAATCCGAATAATGATGCATATTCATCTTTGATTAATCGTGCATAAAAATATTCTAAGCAACATGAGGCTTCAAAAATAGTACCATCAGGAGATATATAAACAACACCAACACTTGGGCCATTGCTACAAATTGAACCATCAAAACATAATCTCCATAGTACTAAAGAGACAAGGCTAGTATCAATATTATGCATGTCATTAAGCTTATTTTAAGTAATAAAATCTGCTATGATTTGGCCTCTTATAGCTCTCAAAGACGCATAAGCCAAAACATATCCAAACAAAGTATAAGCCCCTAGCCAATTCTGGAACTAGGAATTGGTCTATGCATCATGTATTCAATGACATCGGTCAACATGTCTCAACTCCATTCAAATATAAATATAAATTTCCAAGAGCACGTACCTTGTCTCGCTCTCCAATCAAACTAAGGACGATGTTAGAATATTGCACCTGTTGGGGATCGTAGTAATAATTCAAAATTTTCCTACGTGTCACCAAGATCAATCTAGGAGATGCTAGCAACGAGAGGGAGATCGAGGGAGTGCATCTTCATACCCTTGAAGATCGCTAAGCGGAAGCGTTACAAGAACACGGTTGATGGAGTTGTACTCGCGGTGATTCAAATCGCGGAAGATCCGATCTAGCGCCGAATGGACGGTGCCTCCGCGTTCAACACACGTACAGACCGGGGACGTCTCCTCCTTCTTGATCTAGCAAGGGGAGAGGAGAAGTTGAGGGAGAACTCCAGCAGCACGACGATGTGGTGATGGAGGATCTCGTAGTTCTCCGGTAGGGCTTCGCCAAGCACTACGGAAGAGGAGGAGGAGTTGGAGAGGGGGAGCGCTGTGCCAGGGGAAGTGTATCGCTGCCCTCCCACCCCTTACTATATATAGAGGGAAGGGGAGAGGGGGAGGCGCCCTAGGGTTTCCCCAACGGGCGGCGGCTAGGGCAGATTGGATCTCCCTAGGGAAACCCTAGGGAGACTTGCCCCCCAAGCCAAGCAGGTGGAGGCTTGCCTCCCAGGCCAGGTTGAGGCGCCCACCTACCCAAGTAACGTGGCAAAAGGGTGTGGGGGCGCACAACCCCTTAGTGGGCTGGTTTTCCCCCTCCCCTTGGCCCATGAGGCCCTGCAACACCTGTCGGGGCTCCTGAAACACCTTTCGATCATGCTAGCCACAGCCTGGTACCCCCGGAACACTTCCAGACTCCAATACCCTTCGTCCAATATATCGATCTTCACCTCCGGACCATTCCGGAACTCCTCATGACGTCTGGGATCTCATCCGGGACTCCGAACTACCTTCGGTAACCACATACTATTCTCGTTACAACTCTAGGGTCACCGAACCTTAAGTGTGTAGACCCTACGGGTTCGGGAACCACGCAGACATGACCGAGACACCTCTCTGTCCAATAACCAATAGCGGTATTTGGATACCCATATTGGCTCCCACATGTTCCACAATGATCTCAGCGGATGAACCACGATGTCGGGGATTCAATCAATCCCGTATACAATTCCCTTTGTCTATCGGTATGTTACTTGCCCGAGATTCGATCGTCAGTATCCCCGTACCTTGTTCAATCTCGTTACCGGCAAGTATCTTTACTCGTTCCGTAATGCATGATCCCGTGACTGACTCTTTAGTCAAAATGAGCTCATGATGATGCATTACCGAGTGGGCCCAGAGATACCTCTCCGTCATACGGAGTGACAAATCCCAGTCTTGATTCGTGCCAACCCAACAAACACTTTCGGAGATACCTATAGTGCACCTTTATAGTCACCCAGTTACGTTGTGACGTTTGATACACCCAAATCATTCCTACGATATCCGGGAGTTTCACAATCTCACGGTCTAAGGAAACGATACTTGACATTAGAAAAGCTCTAGCGAACGAACTAGACGATCTTATGCTATGCTTAGGATTGGGTCTTGTCCATCACATCATTCTCCTAATGATGTGAGCCTGTTATCAACAACATCCAATGTCCATGGTCAGGAAACCATAACCATCTATTGATCAACGAGCTAGTCAACTAGAGGCTTACTAGGGACATGTTGTGGTCTATGTATTCACACATGTATTACGGTTTCCGGTTAATTCAATTATTGCATGAACAATAGACAATTATCATGAATAAGGAAATATAATAATAACCATTTTATTATTGCCTCTAGGGCATATTTCCAACAGTCTCCCACTTGCACTAGAGTCAATAATCTAGTTCACATCGCCATGTGATCAACACTTATAGTTCACATCGCCATGTGATCAACACTTATAGTTCACATTGCCATGTGACTAACACCCAAAGAGTTTACTAGAGTCAATAATCTAGTTCACATCGCCATGTGATTAACACCCAAGAGTTTACTAGATTCAATAATTATCACATCACCATGTGATTAACACTCAATGAGTTCTAGGGTTTGATCATGTTATGCTTACGAGAGAGGTGTTAGTCAACGGGTCTGCAACATTCAGATCCGTGTGTTCTTCGCAAATCTCTATTTCATATTGTAGATGTTGCTACTATGCTCCACTTGGAGCTATTCCAAATGGTTTCTCCACTATACGTATCCGGTTTGCTACTCAAAGTCATCCGGATAGGTGTTAAAGCTTTCATCGACATAACCCTTTACGCCGAACTCCATAACCGAGAAACATTTCCTTAATCCTAAGGACAATTTTGACTGTCCAATGATCCACTCCTGGATCACTCATGTACTCCCTTGCCAGACACGTGGCAAGGCCCATCACGGTACACAACATGGCATATCGTATAGAGCCTATGGCTAAGGCATAGGGGATGACTTTCGTACTTTCTCCTTCTACTGCCGTGGTCGAGCTTCAAGTCTTAACTTCACACCTCACAACTCAGGCAAGAATTCCTTCTTTGACTGATCCATCTTGAACTCCTTCAAGATCATGTCAAGGTCTGTGCTCTGTGAAAGTCTTATCAGGCATCTTGATATATCTCTATAGATCTTGATACCCAACATGTAAGCAGTTTTACACAGGTCTTCCTTTGAAAAACTCCATTCAAACAACCCTTTATGCTTTCTAGATATTCTACATCATTTCCGATCAATAATATGTCGTCCATATATACCTATCAGAAATGTTGTAGTGCTCCCACTCACTTTCTTGCAAATACAAGTTTCTTGCAAACTTTGTATAAACCCAAATGCTTTGATTGCCTCATCAAAGCGTATGTTCCAACTCCGAGATGCTTTCTCCAGTCCATAGAAGGATCGCTGGAGTGTGCATACCTTTTAGCATCCTTAGGATCGACAAAAACTTCTAGTTGTATCACATACAACCTTTCGTCACGGAGACCGTAAAGGAAACTTTGTTTTGACATCCATCTGCCATATTTCGTAAATGAAAAATGCAGCAACTGCTAACACAATTTTAACAGACTTTAGCATTACTATGATTGAGAAAAGTCTCATCACAGACAACTCCTTGAACTTGTCGGAAACTTCCTTGAGACAAGTCAAGCTTCATAAATGGTGACATTACCATCAGTGTCTGTCTTCTTATTAAAGATCCATTTATTCTCAATGGCTTTCCGATCATCGGGCAGGTCCACCAAAGTCCATACTTTGTTCCCATACATGGATCCTATCTCGGATTTCATGGCTTCCAGCCATTTTTTGGAATTCGGGCCCAGCATCGCTTCTTCATATCTCATAGGTTCATCGTTGTCCAACAAGATGACCTTTAAGAAAGGGTTACCACTCAGAAGTTGTACACACCCTTGTCGACCTATGATGTTTGATAGTAATTTGATCTGAAGCTTCATGATCATCATCATTAGCTTTCTCCTCAACTGACGTAAGTGCCACAGAAACATCTTTCTGTGATGCGCTACTCTCTGGTTGAAGTGAAGGTTCAACAACCTCATCAAGTTCTATCTTCCTCCCACTCAATTCTTCAAGATAAACTCTTTCTCGAGAAAGGACCTGTTCTTAGCGACAAACACTTTGCCCTCAGATCTGAGATAGAAGGTGTACCCAATCGTCTTGTTTGGGTATTCTATGAAGATACAATTTTCCACTTTGGGTTCGAGCTTTTCTGACCGAAGCCTATCGAGATAAGCATCGTAGCCCCCACCTTAAGAAACAACAACTTTGGTTTCTTGCCAAACCATAGTTCATACGGTGTCGTCTCCACGGACTTAGATGGTGCCGTATTTAAAGAGAATGTAATTGTCTTTAATGCATAAACCCCAAAAAATAGCGATAGATTGGTAAGAGACATCATACACCATATCCAATAAGGTTCGATTACGACGTTCGGACACACCGTCACGCTATGGTGTTCCAGGCGGTGCCGACTGTGAAACGATTCCACCTTGTCTTTAGTGATTGCCAAACTCATAACTCAGATACTTTCCCTTTAATCAGATCTAAGGAACTTGATCTTCTTGTTACGATGATTCTCAACTTCACTCTGAAATTGCTTGAACTTTTCAAATGTTTCAGACTTATGCTTCATTAAGTAAATATACCCATGTCTACTCAATTAACTGGTGAAGGTGAGAAAATAACGATATCCACCGCACGCGTCAACACTCATCGGAACACACACATCAGCATGTATGATTTCCAACAAGTCACTTGCCCATTCCATTGTTCCAAAGAACGGGGTTTTAGTCATCTTGCCAAAGAGGCATGGTTCGCATGTGTCAAGTGATTCAAAATCAAGTGACTTCAAAAGTCCATTAGCATGGAGGTTCTTTCATGCGCTTTACACCAATATGACCTAAGCGGCAGTGCCACATGAAAGTGGTACTATCATTATCAACTCTACATCTTTTGGCATCAATGTTATGAACATGTGTATAACTACGACTGGGATTCAATAAACCATTCACATTGGGCGCATGATAGAAGGTATTATTCATGTAATAGAATAACCATTATTCTCCGACTTAAATGAATATTCATATTGCAATAAACATGATCTAATCATGTTCATGCTCAACACAAACACCAATGCAAACAACATTTATCTAGGTTCAACACTAATCCCGAAGGTAGAGGGAGCATGCGATAGTGACCACATCAACCTTGGAAACACTTCCAACACACATCGTCACCTCGCCCTTAGCTAGTCTCCGTTAATTCCGTAGCTTTTGTTGAAGCTGACAGCCTTCTTGTCTACCAAGTATTTTTGGCAGTTCCGCTACCAGTGACCGTTCCCCTAATAGAAGCACTTTGTCTCGGGTTTGGGTTATTGGGTTTGTTCACTGGAGCGGTAACTGGCTTGCCATTCATGAAGTTTCCCTTCTTTCCCTTGCCCTTCTTTGAAACCAGTGCTCTTGTTAACCATCAACACTTGATGCTCCTTCTTGATTTCTACCTTTACGGCCTTAAGCACGACGAACAGCTCCGGGATTATCTTCCCTTGCATGTTATAGTTCATCACGAAACTCTAGTAGCTTGGTGATAGCGATTGGAGAACTTCTGTTAATCACTCTCTTATCTAGAAGATTAACTCCCACTTGATTCAAGTGAATGAAGTACCCCAGACATTCTGAGCACATGCTCACTGGCTGAGCTATTCTCCTCCATCTTGTAGGCAAAGGTCTTGTCAGAGGTCTCAACCTCTCAACATGGGCATGAGCCTGAAATCCCAATTTCAGCTCTTGGAACATCTCATATGTTCTATGGCGTTCAAAACGCTTTTGGAGCCCCGACTCTAAGCCGCAAAGCATGGCGCACTAAACTATCAGGTAGTCATCAGAACGTGTCTACCAGATGTTCACAACATCCACGCACGATGCCAGAGAGGTTGGCACACCGAGCGGTGCATCAAGGACATAAGCCTTTTGTGTAGTAGTGAGGACAATCCTCAGACTACAGCCCTAGTCTGCACAATTGCTTACAATATCTTTCAACTTAGTCTTCCTCTAGGAACATATTAAAACAAGGAGCTAAAGCGCGAGCTATTAATCCACAACATAATTTGCAAAGACAATATAGACTATGTTCGTAATAGTTAAGTTCATCTAATCAAATTATTCAATGAACTCCCACTCAGATAGGCATCCCTCTAGTCATCTAAGTGATACATGATCCGAATCGACTAGGCCGTGTCTGATCATCACGTGAGACGGACTAGTCATCAACGGTGAACATCTCCATGTTGATCGCATCTACTATATGACTCATGTTCGACCTTTCGGTCTCTTGTGTTCCGAGGCCATGTCTATACATGCTAGGCTCGTCAAGTCAACCTAAATGTTTTGCATGTGTAAATCTGGCTTACACTCGTTGTATGCGCACGTTAGAATCTATCACACCCGATCATCACGTGGTGGTTCAAAACAATGATCCTTTGCAATGGTGCACAATTAGGGGAAACACTTCCTTGAAATTTTGTGAGGGCTCATCCTATTTATGCTACCATCGTTCCAAGCAAATAAGATGCAAACATGATAAACATCACATGCAAATCATAAAGTGACATGATATGGCCAATATCATCTTGCGCCTTTTGATCTCCATCTTCGAGGCGCGGCATGATCACCTTCGTCACCGGCATGACACCATGATCTCCATCATCATGATCTCCATCATCGTGTCTTCATGAAGTTGTCTCGCCAACTATTACTTCTACTACTATGGCTAACAGTTAGCAATAAAGTAAAGTAATTACATGGCATTTTTCATTGACACATAGGTCATACAATAAATTAAGACAACTCCTATGGCTCCTGCTGGTTGTCATACTCATCGACATGCATGTCGTGAATCCTATTACAAGAACATGATCAATCTCATACATCACACACACACACACATATATAATTCATCACATTCTTTTGGCCATATCACATCACATAGCATACCCTGCAAAAACAAGTTAGACGTCCTCTAATTGTTGTGCATGTTTTACGTGGCTGCTATGGGTTTCTAGCAAGAACGTTTCTTACCTATGCAAAAGCCACAACGGTGATATGCCAATTGCTATTTACCCTTCATAAGGACCCTCTTCGTCGAATCCGATCCGACTAAAGTGGGATAGACAGACACCCGCTAGCCACCTTATGCATCAAGTGCATGTCTGTCGGTGGAATCAATCTCACGTAAGCGTACGTGTAAGGTCGGTCCGAGCCGCTTCATCCCACAATGCCGCCGAATCAAGATAAGACTAGTAATGGTAAGAAAATCGACCAAATCAACGCCCACAACTACTTTGTGTTCCACTCATGCAAAGAATCTACGCATAGACCTGACTTTGATACCACCGTTGGGGATCGTAGTAATAATTCAAAATTTTCCTACGTGTCACCAAGATCAATCTAGGAGATGTTAGCAATGAGATAGAGAGAGGGAGTTCATCTTCATAGCCTTGAAGATCGCTAAGCGGAAGCATTACAAGAACGCGGTTGATGGAGTCGTACTCACGGCAATTCAAATCGCGGAAGATCCGATCTAGCGCCGAACGGACGGTGCCTCCGTGTTCAACACACGTACAGCCCGGGGACGTGTCCTCCTTCTTGATCCAGCAAGGGGAGAGGAGAAGTTGAGGGAGAACTCCAGTAGCACGACGGCGTGGTGATCGAGGAGCTCGTGGTTCTCCGGCAGGGATTCGCCAAGCACTATGGAAGAGGAGGAGGAGTTGGAGAGGGGGAGGGATGCACCAGGGGAAGGGTAACAGTGCCCTCCCACCCCCTCACTATATATAGGGGCAAGGGGAGAGGGGGAGGCGCCCTAGGGTTTCCCCTAGGGGGCGGAGGCTAGGGCAGATTGGATCTCCCTAGGGAAACCCAAGGGAGACTTGCCCCCCAAGCCAAGCAGGTGGAGGCTTGCCCCCCAAGCCTAGTGGAGGCGTCCCACCTCCCCAAGTAACATGGAAAAAGGGTGTGGGGGTGCACAGCCCCTTAGTGGGCTTGTTTGCCCCCTCCCCTTGGCCCATGAGGCCCCACAACACTTGTCGGGGCTCCCGAAACACCTTTCGGTAATGCTGGCCATAGCCTGGTACCCCCGGTTCACTTCCGGACTGCAATACCCTTCGTCCAATATATCAATCTTCACCTCTGGACCATTCCGGAACTCCTCGTGACGTCCGGGATCTCATTCGGGACTCCTAACTACCTTCGGTAACCACATACTATTCCCATTACAACTCTAGCGTCACCGAACCTTAAGTGTGTAGACCCTACGGGTTCAGGAACCATGAAGACATGATCGAGACACCTCTCCGAACAATAACCAATAGAGGGATCTGGATACCCATATTGGCTCCCAGATGTTCCACGATGATCTCATCGGATGAACCATGATGTCGGGGATTCAATCAATCCCATATACAATTCCCTTTGTCTATCGGTATGTTACTTGCCTGAGATTCGATCGTCGGTATCCCCATACCTTGTTGAATCTCGTTACCGGCAAGTCTCTTTACTCGTTCCGTAAAAATGCATGATACGGTGACTAACTCTTTAGTGAAACTGAGCTCATGATGATGCATTACGAAGTGGACCCAGAGATACCACTCCGTCATATAGAGTGACAAATCCCAGTCTCGATTCATGCCAACCCAACAGACACTTTGGGAGATACCTGTAGTGCACCTTTATAGTCCCCCAGTTATGTTGTGATGTTTGATATAGCCAAAGAATTCCTACGATATCCGGGAGTTGCACAATCTCATGGTCTAAGGAAACGATACTTGACATTAGAAAAGCTCTAGCAAACGAACTACACGATCTTGTGCTACGCTTAGGATTGGGTCTTGTCCATCACATCATTCTCCTAATGATGTGATCCTGTTATAAACAACATCCAATGTCCATGGTTAGGAAACCATAACCATCTATTGATCAACGAGCTAGTCAACTAGAGGCTTACGAGGTACATGTTGTGGTCTATGTATTCACACATGTATTACGGTTTCCGGTTAATACAATTATAGTATGAACAATAGACAATTATCATGAACAAGGAAATATAATAATAACCATTTTATTATTGCCTATAGGGCATATTTCTAATAGCACCGGCCATGCATTGACATACTCTTAGGACGATAGATAAATATCGGCCATTACCATGTAAACTTCATTCAAAGCACATATAGCTGAAATAAACAAATGAAATGACAAATCAAGTATTTCGGCCCTTTGGATCGGCAACAAACTTGTAGCTAATCAAATGTATAGTGACTTGGTAATACCCTTTCATGATGTAAGAAATTATATTGCATCCATGGATTAAAATAAGCCCATTGAGGGTTACCAATCATACCTGATGACGAATTCCATGGCATAGGTGTTAATGGCATAGTTGAAGAATATGGACAATGTGTAGATCGAAGATGTTGAAACATAATCTTGGTCCTTCATAGTTTTCACTCTTTTCCTTCTTCACCTTTGCCGCACTTCTTGTAATGGAAGCTTGCACATAATTCTTATTTTGAGCACTTCCTTTGGGAACCCATGCCATGTTAGTTCTTGTGCACTAAGTTTTTGTAATTCCCTCTTTTACCAATATGAGAAGCCGAGTGAGAATCTCGGCTATGATTCTGTTTTGACCAATGGCAATTCCTTTTTGGCCTTGTGCACTCTCAACTTCTTTTCTTCAGATTTGGCACTTTGATTCTCAATAATTGGTTGCTTCGTCTCATTGCCTTTAGTAGCCAATCTCACCATTTTAATTGTCTCTTTTTCATTTGAGATCAAATCTGAAGTTAAACTCTTTCGACCATCGCTTTTAACATGGTAAACTTGTTTGACCACCTATTTCTTCTTCCTTGAGTTCTAGACCGATTTCTTATGATTGAAACGGTCTTTAACATGTGATTGTTCAAATGTTGATCTTCTCGGAGCTGCATAATATTGGTGAGATGATCTAAAATAAGCTGGAGAATGTCCCCTTGTATTGTACCTGTCCCATGATGGATATGGATCTATATGAGCATAGGGAGGCATCCACGGAATTGGTGGCCCAAAATAAGGATATGAATATGTTGCATCAAAATTCTCACTTTGCCAATACCGATCCTCACATTTGCTCCTTGGGGGTGATCTTGGTTTCTTTGCATGATTTGGCCGATAAGCATTCTTGTCTTCACTCTTCTTTTGATCTTTATCCAATAGTTCAGCGAAGGTGATTTTTGATCTCTTACACTTGCGCTTATTTCGGCCTTTATTTTCTTTTGGTTTGCTTTCATCGATCATTGGATTTGCTTGCTGCCCCCAGTCCGTGGTGTCTCCATTGTAGCTTTGATGGAATTCTCCCCCTCAAAATTATGTTCATTATGCTCCTCAACAACTTCTTTACTTCCCATCACCTGTAGTTTTTACCTTCTCTTTAAATGGATCGGCTTGAAGCAGCCGATGCAAAAAGTTTTTGCCATCGGGACCAATCGGAATAGACTGGTCATCTCTTGGTGTTTCAACAAATTTCAATCGTCCTTTATCAATGGCCAATTTATCTATTTGACGAAACATATTGCAATCCTCAAAACTATGCTTGAACGAATCATGCAACTTACAATACATTCGTCCTTGAATTGATGGATTGACATGGTGATCAAGAATTCTTATGTAATTATTTTTCAGCAACAAATCAAATATTTGATCACACATGCTTGAATTGAAGGTAAACTTTTTATTTTCTAGCCGATGTTGCTGAGAACGGATTTGGAATTAAGCAAATGAATGGTTCAGATTTTGCATCACACCATTCTGCTATGCATTGTGTTTTGCACTCTATCTCCGATGTCTTTGGGTCCAATATTATACTAGCATCAGTTTTCTCAACAGAATTTAACCTTGGCTTTAAATTTCGAAAACGAAAATAGTTAGAATATACATGTCTCAATTGAGACCAAGTGCAAGCCAAGTACGAAATAAGCAAAGCTACCCAAATGGATATAAACTTTAGATAAAGCAACGGGGAAAGCTTTGGCTGCAACAATAAGTCATTATCGGTCTTTATAAATGGCACAATTGGTTGACCGATATGTTCTATAACAATTTTTTTGCTAACAATTAAATTACCCTTCTTCATTGGTATTTCAAATTTACTTATGATGATTTCTCTAATGGATTCATCAACAATAAAGTTCTGACCAAATCTGAAAATAGGTAAATTACTCGCTAAACATACCTCTTCAAATATATTGGGAGAGCATGATGGTTGTATCACTTCAATAATACTTTTATCCGTCTTTGGATGGCTCCCCAATGCCTTTTCATCACCTTTTTCTTGATTCTGTGCATTGTCACTTTGAAGATCCTTGTCAACCGAACTTTGTTCAGCTACTTGTTCTTGTCCTTGAGGCTTGTCAATTTCTATGGCACGGAGTCACAAAAAAGTGTGTTCGCACACGAACACGTCACTATGTACCCTCGATGCTGGGGTGATGCACCGCAGCTCACATCGAAGGAGACCCGTCTGGAAGGCGGTACGCAGGCAATCCGGCTGGCGCTTTTGAGGACCTGAAACCCCACACGCCCAGGAGGGACCCCGTGAGGGTGTGCAGCGGCTATGGGCTTCCCTAGGTCGACCTGATCACCCCTAGAGCCTCGAGGTTGGCCGCCCTGCAATGAAGAAGAACAGACGAAGAACGAGGAAGAAGAAGAACTGGGGTTAAGGAAAAAAGATAAAAGATAAAAAGTGATAGATGATTTTGTCGATTGTGTGTTGTTCAATCGGCCGTCATCCCTTAGGTATATAAGAGGCGACTGGACTTCCCGTGCAAGGAAAAGGCTTGGATCCACGTTCAAAACCCTAGTCAAATTCGGAATCCGAACTTTCCAAAACTGTTCGGTTTACAACCTGGCTGTACCTTGTGGGCCATGTTTGAGGCAGTAGACTACCTCGGATGGAAACGAGCCCAAAATCAATCTTGACCATTTCGACGAGACGAACAACTTTCGTGTTGAATGTTTTTTGGTCAGAGGCCATCTTGAGGGAGTTTTCGGCTGTTTTCCGAAGTATGCGGCAGAAAAATCCAAAACCCGGACAAACATCCCGGGAGTGTCCGGCAATCCTCGGAGAAATCCAAAACCCGGATGATCATTTCCGGAGTGTTCAGCCATCCTAATGCAGCTGCGCATTTTCGGCGGTAACTTTTTCATACGAACTCCGATTGAGACGTTTCTTATATCAAAATCAACCGCTCCGACGAGATGCACAACTTTAATGTTGAAACGTTTTCCATATGAGGCAATCTTAATTGGGTTTCATGCCATTCCTTAATCTGGTGTCAACATGAGCATCTCTGAACTTGTCATACCTTTTGCATCCGAGCTTCGTTTTAGGCCATCTTCATATCCATCTTGATCCTCTCGAAGAGAGCCATCCCATGGTGACATTCAACAATAGGTTTGAATTAATCTTGACATAGCGTCAAGCTACTCTTTATGATTGTGCCACTTTTGAGCGTCAACACGAATACCACCTTCCAATATATCAATCTTTACCTCTCGACCATTTCGAGACTCCTCGTCACGTCCGTGATCTCATCAGGGACTCCGAACAAACTTCGGTCACCAAAACACATAAATCATAATACAAATCGTCATCGAACGTTAAGCGTGCAGACCCTACGGGTTCGAGAACTATGTAGTCATGACTGAGACACATCTCTGGTCAATAACCAACAGCGGAACCTGGATGCTCATGTTGGTTCCTACATATTCTACGAAGATCTTTGTCGGTCAAACCACAATAACAACATACGTTATTCCCTTTGTCATCGGTATGTTACTTGCCTGAGATTCGATCGTCGGTATCATCATACCTAGTTCAATCTCGTGACTGGAAAGTCTCTTTACTCGTTCTGCAATGCATCATACCATAACTAACTCACTAGTCACATTGCTTGTAAGGCTTATAGTGATGTGCATTACCGAGAGAGCCCAGAGATACCTCTCCGATACTCGGAGTGACAAATCCTAATCTTGATCTATGCCAACCCAACAAACACCTTCGGAGACACCTTTAGAGCATCTTTATAATCACCCAGTTACGTTGTGACGTTTGATAGGACGCAAGGTGTTCCTCCGGTATTCAGTAGTTGCATAATCTCATAGTCAGAGGAATATGTATAAGTCATGAAGAAAGCAATAGCAATAAAACTTTACGATCATTATGCTAAGCTAACGGATGGGTCTTGTCCATGACATCATTCTCTAATGATGTGATCCCATTCATCAAATGACAACACATGTCTATGGTCAGGAAAAATAATCATCTTTGATTAACGACCTAGTCAAGTAGAAGCACACTAGGGACACTCTGTTTTGTCTATGTATTCACACATGTACTAAGTTTCCGTTTAATACAATTCTAGCATGAATAATAAATATTTATCATGATATAAGGAAATATAAATAACAAATTTATTATCGCCTCTAGGGTATGTTTGCTTCACTCTTAAGTTCAATTTGGGAGATACTTTCTACCACATTCCCTGAGCTATCTGCTAGATATTCAACCTTGTAAGGTTCGTTCTTACGAAGTTACCCCTTGTCTTTCATAAGTACGGTGAAGATCTTGAAGGAAAAATGACAAATTCTGTTGGGTTAAACAGTAGGGTGCGTCGACTACAAATTAAAATTTTCCTACGCGCAAAACAACCAAGAACATGCTGCGAGAGATGGATCACAGATTGTTACCACTAGACGCGCACTGTCGTGCAGCAGAAGAAGAGTTGGGGCAGCGCATCTCCTCCTCGTTCGTTCTCCCTTGAACAGCAGGTCATCGGTTCCCACGTACAGGTTCGCTGGAGAGGCACAAGTGCACCTCCTCTAACGGTATCTACGCGTGCGGAAGGAACACCGTGCGGAGGAATGCTAGGTCTGATCAAACAGTCGGCGGTCTAGTGGAGGTGGCTATTCGCAACACATGCAAACCCTAGTGACAGCGCCGAAGTGATCAATCTCATGAGTGTGCTGCACCCCCAATTTATATAGGCGTCCATCGAGGGCTCAACACATGGGCCTTGCATGGACCCTAAAGCCCAAAATCTGTTCAGCCTGGATCCGAGTCCAAGTATGATCGCTTCCGACTCATGGAGTCGGACCGGACCTCAGATGCTCCTTCCCTTAAGCCCGTGATCACTTAGGTTCTCGTTTACTTGTTCGCGAGTCATATCACATCCGACTCGGCTGGTCGGTAGCGGCCTCTAGCAAAGCATGCCGACTCCAAGTGTCCGATGAAGCTTGTTAGGCGAACTCGTACATCATACTTTTGTTCCCTTTTCCACATGATATATGTTGTCAGGATCAAGGTGAGTCTGCCATCCTTTTACTAGCCCGACCTCTTTCTTGTTCCCTTGATGCGACCACAAACCAGATTATCTCATAATCCTAATCGCATGGCCATGCTTATCTTGGTCAGATCACACGAGGGGCCCAGAGTATATCTCTCCTGATCGGAGGGGCAAATCCCATCTTGCTCGACCATGTCTCGCAGCATGGGTCTGGACAAGCCCGAAACCTACCTTTGTAACTACCCAGTCACGGAGTAGCATTTGGTTGGCCCAAAGCAAGTCTATCACCATCCCGAGTACATGTGCCAGCTCAGGTCTTAGGACATAGAATGTATGTTGTACTAGAGACTCACAAATGACATATCGCTGCGTCTCATAGTTGGGTCTGTCTGACTTGGACCTTGTCTCAATTCAGATCCGACTACGTCGAATCCGACCAGATCATTCTGAGTCCATATTATCCGGTAAGCATCCAATGCTCCATGGCTAGTGAGACCAAGCCATCGACCGTGCCATATGCTAGTCTAGTTGGCTGCGCGTCCACACAGCCCTTTTGACTAGGGACCTTTTAGGATGTTCATCGTACAATGCATAGTCCCACAAACAAGTCACGTACTTGCTGATATACATCATTGATAATGTCCAAGGACTATCTTTGTTCATAAACACATAGGAAGTATCATCATACATGATTGCCTCTAGGGCATATCTCCAACAGTCTCCCACTTCCACTAGAGTCAATCAAATAGACATCGAATGCCCATAGCTCTAAAGTGCCCCTCATTCTGGGATTGTGTAGTGCCTTAGTCAACGGATCTGCAACATTTGCATCCATGTGAATTCTGCATAACTCAACATCGCCATTCTTTACGATCTTTTGTATCATGTGATATTTCCGATATATGTGTCTGGTCTTGTGGTGATCCCTCGGCTCCTTGGCTTGTGTGATGGCACCAGAACTATCACAATAAAGGTGCAACGGTTTTACCGAGGCTGGGAAAATACCAAGATCGTCCAGAAAGTTCCAGATCCAAACACCTTACTTTGCAGCTTCACAAGACGCAATGTATTTGGCTTTTGAGGTAGAATCGGCTACCATATCTTGCTTGGAACTCGTCCAGCACACTGCTCCTCCGTTCATGACATACACGAATCCGGACTGTGATTGACAATCATCTCTATCGGTTTGGAAACTAGCATTGGCGTAACACCTTACGATGAGCTTTTCCTCACCTCCATAAACTAGGAACATCTCTTTAGTCCTTTTCAGGTACTTCGAAATAGCCTTTACCGCTGCCCAGTGACTCTCACCTGGGTTGGCCTAGTATCTACTTGGTAGGCTTATTGAAAAAGCAACATCAGGTCATGTACACATCATGGCATACATGATGGACCAATTGCCGAGGCATATGAAATCCTATTCATCCTGCTTCGCGCATTCAGATGTCGGAGGACTCCGAGTCTCGCTTAGCCTTATACCATGTGAGACAGGCAAGAACCCTTTCTTGGCCTCACTCATGTTGAACCACTTCAACACTTTATCTATGTACGTGCTTTGGCTCAAGCCGAGTAGCCTCCTTGATCTATCTCTATATATCTTTATGACTAAAATGTGAACTGCCTCACCAAGGTCCTTCATTGAAAACTTGCCATTCAATGATTCCTTGACCGAGTTCAGCATCAAAACATCATTTCCAATCAGTAGTATGTCATCAACATACAATGTCAAAAACACAATCGAGCTCCCACTTAACTGCTTGTATAAACAAGTGTCCTCCTCGCTTTTGATTAAACCGAGAGCAGTGACGACCTCATCAAAACGAATGTTCCAACTCCGAGATGCTTGCTTCAACCCATAAATGGATCTCTTGAGCTTGCATACCTTACTAGTTCTAGTCGGATCGAAAAAACCCTCGGGCTGTATCATATACACGTCCTCGACTAAATTTCCATGAAGGAAAGCCATTTTGACATCCATCTGCCATATCTCGTAGTCGAAATATGCAGCTATAGCTAGTACGATCCTCACCGACTTCAGCTTCACTGCCGGCGAGTGAGTCTTGTCGCAGTCAATTCCTTGAACTTTTCCATAACCTTTAGCGACAAGTCGTGCTTTGTGGATCTGAACATTTCCATCCACATTGGTTTTCTTCTTAAAGCCCCATTTGCAGCCAATGGCCTTTATGCCAGGCGGCGGATCAACCAAGTCCCAGACTTGATGTTCATACATGGACTTTAACTCGGATCTCATGGCCTCTAGCCATTCCTTGGAATCTGGCTCACCATCTCTTCCGCATACGTGGCCGGCTCGTCACTTTCTAGCAACAATACATCACACACTCTGCGCAATCTTTTCGACCTCCATGGTTCTGGTGCCGCTTCCACTATGGGTTCCCTGTCTGACTCCGTTATGATCTCATCACCCACCGAGCCGTCCCCGAGTGGCACTTGAATTTCTTCAAGTCGGACCGTCCTCCCACTGGCCTCCCGACTGAGAAACTCTTTCTAAAGGAAAACCCCATTCCGAGCAACAAACACTTTGTTCTCTTCCCGGTTGTAGAAGCTATATCCCAAGGTTTCCATCGGATATCCCACAAATATGCATTTATCTGACTTGGGTGTAAGCTTGTCCGACATAAGTCGCTTGACAAATGCTTCACAACCCCAAATCTTTAGAAAAGACAAACCGGGACTCTTCCCGATCCACATCTCATGTGGTGTTTTATCTACGGATTTTGATGGTACCCTATTAAGTGTGAAAGCTGCAGTTTGTAGAGCGTATCCCTGGAATGACAATGGTAAATCCGATTTGCTCATCATTGACCGGACCATGTCCAACAAGGTCCTATTCCTCTGTTCCGACACACCGTTTCTCAGTGGCGTACCCGGGGGTGTGAACCGAGGTACTATACCGCGGCTTTTCAGATGATCATCAAACTCCTGGCTCATGTACTCACCTCAACGATCTGATGATAGAAGTTTTCAAAAGTTTCCGACTTGTGCCTCATCAAATAGAATATCCATATCTACTCAAGTCGTCAGTAAAAGTCATGAAGTACTGATAGCCACCTCTGGCATTTGTGCTCATTGGGCCACACTCATTACTATGTATAAGTTCCAATAGCTCGGACGCCCTCTCACAACTCTTTGCGAAAGGAGACTTAGTCATCTTGCCGAGCAAGAATGATTCGCATGTCTCGAATGACTCAAAGTCGAACAAAATTAGGAGCCCATTATCATGGAGCTTCTTCATGCATTTCAGACTAATGTGTCCAAGCTGGCAATGCCAGAAGTATGTCAGATTAATCTCATTGGGCTTATGCCTCTTGACATTCACGTTATAGATCGGTTCCTGTTCTAGATTCAATATAAATAGCCCATCAACAATGGGTGCATAGCCGTGGAACATACCATTCAAATAAAATGAACAACCATTGTCCTTTAAATTGAATTCATAACCCTGACCCATCAAGCATGAGGCAGAAATAATGTTCCGACTAAGTGCAGGTGTCGATGTCAAAACTGGCGGATCTCGGGTAGGGGGTCCCGAGCTGTGCGTCTAAGGCGGATGGTAACAGGAGGCGGGGGACACAATGTTTACCCAGGTTCGGGCCCTCTTCATGGAGGGAATACCCTACTTCCTGCTTGATTGATCTTGATGATATGAGTATTACAAGAGTTGATCTACCACGAGATCGTAGAGGCTAAACCCCAAAAGATAGCCTATGGTATGATTGTCTGTTGTCCTACGGACTAAACCCTCTAGTTTATATAGACTCCGGAGGGGGCTAGGGTTACACAGAGTCGGTTACAAGGGAGGAGATCTACATATCCGTATTGCCAAGCTTGCCTTCCACGCCAAGGAGAGTCCCATCCGGACACATGACGAAGTCTTCAATCTTGTATCTTCATAGTCCAACAGTCCGGCCAAAGGATATAGTCCGGCTGTCCGGAGACCCCCTAATCCAGGACTCCCTCAGTAGCCCCCGAACCAGGCTTCAATGACGATGAGTCCGGCGCGCAGATTGTCTTCGGCATTGCAAGGCGGGTTTTTCTCCAAATTCTGAATATCTGCTGAGTAGTGTCCGACTCCCCATAAATGTTGCACTTCTTGGATTCTGTGCCCAATAAGGGCTATCTTCCACGTGTCGAGCGAATGCAAGGAGCCAGGGCATTTTTACATTCGCCACCCTAGCCATGTAAGTAAACTGTCTATTAAAGAGACGGGGATTCTTAGATCCAGACCACACCATCCTCCCATGGCGAGTATCTATCGGAGCACGCTCGGAAAAAATCCATTCCAACATGGCCGGCCATCGCAGCTCCTCCTCCCGCTACCGTAGCCCTAAGCCCAGTGATTGGGAGAAGTGTTCCGTCCCGCATAGCCAATTAGTAGAGTTACAGACCCAGGGATTTCTCCCTCCAGCATATATGGTCCCCGTTCGAGCCGGGCTCGCCACCTATAATGGCGGGGAGCAAGCGGAGAGCTTCCCCGGTACCTCCAAGGGGGAGCAGGTATGCCTTGTCCCCTATTTACTAAGGGGACTTGGATTTCCAATCAATCAGTTCCTCCACGGGCTCCTGGAGTTTTATGGCCTCCAGTTGCATAATTTCACCCCCGCTTCCATATTACACATCGCTGGTTACGTTGCCCTTTGTGAGCTATTTTTGGGCTGCGAAGCTCATTTCGAGCTGTGGAAGAGGCTATTCTGCCTTGTGCCCTGTACACAGAAGGGGTCAATATATCAAGTGGGCAGAGCCGAAATATGGCGCATCACCGGGGCCGGATACCTATCCGGTACCCCGAAGAAGACGTCTGAAGACTGGCCTTCGGAGTGGTTTTACATGGAGGACGTCCCCCTTCCAGATCCTATTCGGATGGGTATTCCCGAGTTCGACAATGCCCCTTTGAAGAAACGTCGAAGATGGCGCCCACGGAGCCCTCAGGAGGAAGATAACGGAGAAGTCCTTTACCTGATGGGCCGGATAAAAGTGCTGGCTCAATCAGGACTGACAATAATCGAGGTTATGCCAATATGTACAATGCGGGGGGTGCAACCACTTCAATATCGAGGGCACCCCATGTGGCGCTTTAAGGGGGAAGAAGATGCCACCCGCTGCAGGCGTAAGGGACCGAACTCAGTTGCTGCTCTAGCAAAAATTCTGTCCAATTTGTTCAAGGGAGAGGAAGAGGAGTTCATCCGTATTAAGCCACGGGATGGATTCTTCATGTACAACCCTCCAAGCTGGGTGAGCTGTCACTTTTTACTCCCAACCTTCCTGCATTCTTCGTCATAAATACTCACCTTGCTATTTCATGGCAGGAACTGCAAAAAGCTGTAAGGGAGGTCAACAGCCCACCTCCACAACCGAAGGACCCTGACTAGGCCCTCGATCCCCGAATCGAAGAGGATCCGGACATATTTGTGGAGCTGGTCGACAGGACATTCTATCAATTGAGCTGTGATGATGCCATGGTGGCCATCATAGCCGACTATCCTGGGCTACTCCCTGCATCGCATGTAAGAAAAACCGGAGTCACAACTTCCGAGAAGGATCCCCTTTTATGCACTTCACCTACCATACACATATGGTGTTTTACAGGGAAGGCCCTCGGGACGCCATGCCGAACCCGCAGTGACTCGCCAACAAGGGACACATAAGCCGGGTAGGCTAAAAAGGAAGGCGGTCAGGACTGAGACGCAGGCACAGAGGTATGATACAGAACCTCTCTCCATGGTTGTCGTATTTCTTAAAATATAACGACGTCCATGTTTCCTAGTAGGAAAAACGCTCGCCGGACTATATCCGGAGAGGTTGCCAATCACGCCTCCACCAGTCGGGCTCTAGGGCCGGACATAGAGGCAGAAGCTAACACGGGGCGAATGCCGGATGCTCCTCCTACAGAGGATGCAGATAGACTATCCGCTATAAATTCCAAAGTGGAGAGCACCATGAATCACAGGCGTCATCGGGCCGTACTCTGTGATTGCCGCGTTGAAGGAGTCCGAGAAGGCCCCCTCTGGTAACACTTGTTTCCATTGCTAAGAATGACAGGTACCAGATAGTATGCAGCATGCATGCAAATCTAACAATAGATGTTGCAGATGACTCCGGAGTGAATCCGGAGGCCGTGCCGAAGAATGCGTAACGTGCTAATCGACAGCTAAATGCTGGCGAGCGCGTGCTTACGCGGGTCCGGCAGGAGAAAAATAATCTCCATGATGCCAATATCCAGCTGGGCGTGGAACTGAAAGATGTCCGAGCCTAGCTTGCGGACTTCATGAAGGAGAATAAGTGGCTTCGACACGACATTTTTAGTAAGTGCTTGAATGAACTTTTGAAAGAGTTCGGCGAAGAAGCTGGCTAACAGAGTTATGTCTGCAGGTATGCTAACGGGTCGCCCTGCGGAGGAGATGCCCGGGTCTGCGGGTGATCTTCTACCAGAGCTCTCACAACTGCATGAACAACTTAGGCAGGTGATGCAGGGTATTGCCCAAGCCTTGTGGCCATCCGCCTCCCCGCCAGGAGGCATGGGGGAGCTTATAGAGAAGCTCAAGGACAAGCTGAAGGGAGCTCGGCGGCGCTTCCGATTATGGAAGGTATTGGCCTGCCGTCAAGGTGCCAGGGAAGCCTGGGCCATGGAGAAGACACGGTATACCAAGGCTGACCCAAACCACATGGCTGAGGTCGGACCTGTGGGGCCCGATGGGAAAGAAATCCCCGTCAGTTTGGTGTATGACCAAGTAGAATTAGCCGCAAAGTATTCCCAACAGGATTGTATGCTAGACAGCCTGTTGGATGGTATAGAAGAAGAATTTAGTTAGTCTTAGTGACTGTGTACTTTAAGTGACATATATAATGTCCCTAGCTAGATTGTAAATCATTTGTCATGGCGGACCTTTTCGCTTCGACCTCTGGACCCGATAGTCCGGAGTGTATCCGAATACCCTCTTGGTTATGTAAAAACCGTGGTATGCGTGGAAGCCAGGCGTAGGGGTCATAAGTGCTTGAACAGACAAGTACCCAACTAGCTATGTTATATTACATGGATAGCAAGAAACATCTTCCAGGGAGAATAGTTCTGTTAAGGGTTCCTTTCCCTGGGTACGCATGCCCTAATGTGCATGTCCAAATTGAGAAAAGAGACACAGGCTATAAACATCTGGGGGAATGTATCAAAATAAATAAAACTCATCTTTTGTTCACCGACCGAATATTCCCTTAAGAACGCTAGCTTTCGGCTTCACCCAGTCTGAGGTACACATCCGGCTGACCCGACAGTAACAATTGCAGAGGTGCTCCCCTTATGCCCTAGCCGAATTAATGGGAACGTTGGGCATAAATACAAGAGCCAGGCAACCCAGCTTGGCCAAAACGTAAGTCATATCGATGCATATAATGGCGAAAAAAGGTACATGTGGAAGAATAACACATGTGTGGGGCATAAAGCCCAGAAAAATAGTTATATTAAGCTTATGTATAAGAAGCCCCCAGGTATAATGAGCGCGGTTAGCGCGTCAAGATTGTGTAGTCAAGACACAAGTTAGCCTTTTAAGGCCTTGAGGAGAAGAAAAAAGAAGAGAGAAAGAGAGAAAGGACAGATAACGGATATGCAATAAACTTGATGGGGGTAAGGAGGCAAACATAGAGTACGGCACTAGGCGTAGAATCTTCAGAGTCTGGCTGCGTTCCATGGGTTTGGCTCGAGTCGATTATCCGATGCATCCCGCAGACGGTATGCTCCATCGGTCAGAACCTGGTCAATAATGAAGGGACCTTCCAATTTGGGCTTGGGCTTGTTCTTTTTCTTCTCCGGCAGGCGTAGAACAAGTTCGCCATCGTTATAGGTTTTTGCCCGTCCTTCTCTCCTTTGATACTTTCGAGCATGTTGCTGATAGAATGCGGAACGGGCTTTTGCCACATCGCGCTCCTCCTCCAGGGCGTCCAAACTGTCCTGCCGATCGAGCTCGGCCTCTTTTTGTTCATACATGTGCACTTGAGGTGAGTCATGAATTATGTCGCAAGGCAGAATCGCCTCTGCGCCGTACACCATAAAAAATGGTGTGTATCCGGTAGTGCGATTCGGCGTGGTCCGCAGCTCCCATAGTACCGAGTCGAGCTCCTCTACCTAGTGCGTGTTTGATTCCTTTAAGGACCGCACTAATCTGGGTTTGATGCCGCTCATGATAAGACCATTTGCTCGCTCGACTTAACCGTTAGTTTGCGGGTGTTAGACAGAAGCATAATCGAGCTTGATGCCCATGTTGCTGCACCAAAGTTTTACCTCATCGGCTGTAAAGTTCGTACCGTTGTCAGTGATGATGCTGTGGGGAATGCCATAATGGTGTACAACCCCAGATATGAAGTCTATCACGAGTCCGGATTCAGCCGTTTTAACGTGTTTGGCTTCTATCCATTTGGTGAATTTATCCACCATGACCACTAAGTATTTTTTTCTTATGGGTTCCCCCTTTGAGGGGTCCAACCATATCAAGCCCCCAGACCGCAAAGGGCCAAGTAATGGGGATTGTTTGGAGAGCGGTAAGCGGCATATGGCTTTGGTTTGCAAAAAGATGGCAACCAACGCAACGTGGGACCAGATCCTGTGCATCTGCTCGGGCCGTCGGCCAATAGAAACCTGTACGGAAGGCCTTGATTACAAGGGCCTGGGCTGCGGCGTGGTGGCCGCCGAGTGCAGCATGGATTTCTACCAAAAGCTTCCGCCCTTCCTCTTCGGAGATGCACCTTTGAAGGAATCTGGTAGTGCTTTTCTTATAAAGCTCTCCCTCGTGGAACTTGTAGGCTTTAGATCGCCGCACTATGCAGCATGCCTGATTTTGGTCCTCGGGTAGTTCCTTCCTGGTTAGGTAGGCCAGGAATGGTTCTGTCCACGGGGCGATGACGATAATTATCACGTGGGCTGAAGGTGTTATTTCGATGGAAGAGCCTCCGATTGTGTCAGAGTGTTTGGTATCTGGTGTTGTGGCCGGGTCCGGACTATTGTTACCGGTGTCCCCTTCCCATACCACGGATGGCTTAAATAGTCTTTCCAAGAAGATGTTAGGTGGGATAGGATTGCTCTTAGCGCCGATACGGGCGAGGATATCCACCGCCTGATTGTTTTCCCGAGCCACATGGTGGAATTCAAGCCCCTCGAACCGAGCTGCCATTTTGATGACGGTGTTGCGATATGCCACCATTTTCAGATCCTTGGCATCAAAGTCTCCATTTATTTGAGATATTGCGAGGTTCGAGTCCCCACACACCTCCAGGCGTTGAATGCCCATGGAAACCGCCATCCGGAGACCATGTAATAGGGCCTCATATTCGGCTGCGTTGTTGGAGTCTGTGTATAGTATTTGGAGTACGTATTGGACTGTATCTCTGGTGGGGGACGTCAGGATGACGCCAGCCCCCAGACCAGCAACCATTTTAGAGCCGTCAAAGTGCGTGATCCAATTGGAGTACGCGCCGTACTCTTTAGGGAGTTCGGCTTCTGTCCACTCGGCGACGAAATCGGCCAGTACTTGCGACTTAATGGCTCGCCGTGGTTTATATGTTATGTCGAACGTGAGGAGCTCGACAACCCATTTGGCAATCTGGCCCGTGGCATCGTGGTTGTTTATTATGTCGTTGAGTGGTACTTCTGAGGCCACCATAATCGAACACTCTTGAAAGTAGTGTCGTAATTTCCGGGATGCCATGAATACCGCGTATGCTATCTTTTGATAATGTGGGTACCATGATTTGCATGGAGTGAGGACAGTGGATACATAGTATACCGGCTTTTGAAGTGGGAATTTATGTCCGTCCGTCTCTCGTTCGACGATGAGCACTGCGCTTACAACTTGGTGAGTTGCAGCTATATATAACAGCATTGGTTCACTGACATTTGGCGCGGCCAAGATTGGGTTGGTGGCCAGGATGGATTTTATTTCTTCCAATCCGGCCATGGCTGTGTCCGTCCACTCAAAGTGTTCGGTGCGCCGAAGAAGGCGATAAAGGGGAGTGCCTTTTCTCCTAATCGGGAGATAAAGCGGCTTAAGGCCGCCACACATCCAGTTAACTTCTGGATTTTCTTGAGGTCAGTTGGGATAGCCAACTGCGATAGAGCTCGGATTTTAGCCGGATTTGCTTCAATTCCTCTACTAGAGACGATGAAGCCCAGGAGCTTTCCGGCGGGTTCGCCGTAAATGCATTTTTCCAGATTGAGCTTAATGTCGTATGTTCGGAGATTGTCGAACGTGAGCCTCAAGTCGTCTATTAACGAGTCGACGTGTCTGGTTTTAACGACCACATCGTCTATGTATGCCTCCACTGTTTTGCCGATCTGCTTTTCCAGACATGTCTGAATCATGCGTTGATACGTCGCGCCGGTGTTTTCGAGCCCAAAGGGCATTGTGTTAAAACAGAAGGGGTGGTATGGAGTGATAAATGCCGTTGCGGCTTGATCGGACTCCGCCATCTTAATTTGGTGGTAACCGCAGTATGCGTCGAGGAAGCACAATGAGTCGTGTCCTACGGCGGCATCAATAATTTGATCGATGCGAGGGAGGGGGAAGGGATCCTTTGGGCAAGCCTTATTAAGGTCCTTGAAGTCGACGCATAGGCGCCAGGATTTTTCCTTCTTTGGTACCATTACCAGGTTTGCTAGCCAGTCCGGATGTTTTATTTCTCTAATGAATCCGGCCTCCAGTAACTTGGCTAGCTCCTCTCCCATGGCTTGTCGCTTAGGTTCGGAGAAACGCCGAAGAGTCTTCTTGATCGGCTTGAATCCCTTTAGAATGTTAAGGCTATGTTCGGCCAGCCTGCGTGGGATTCCTGGCATGTCTGAAGGATGC
>NW_024119000.1:0-11259 GCF_003073215.2 Triticum urartu
CGGTTACAATGGTAGGAGATCTTCATATCCGTATCGCCAAGCTTGCCTTCCACGCCAAGGAAAGTCCCTTCCGGACACGAGACGGAATCTTCAATCTTGTATCTTCATAATCCAGGAGTCCGGCTGAAGGTATAGTCCGGCTATCCGAGCACCCCCTAATCCAGGACTCCCTCACCCCTTCCTCTTGGGGAGCGCTTTGAAGTTCGGTCAGAGCCGGCCGAAGCCCTGGGCGCGGTCACCAAGGCCGGGCGCAGATGGTATGACTCCTGAGGAGGCGACCTTAGGGGTGCTGGACCGCACGGAGACCTCGGTACCAGCCTCGTGGCGATTCACCCGGGCCTAGGGGGCTCCGGCCTCAGGAGCGTCGGATTGCGTCGTCGCCCTGGCCACTTCCCCAGGACGGCTCTCCGGGGTCCTGGGGGACGGCACCTCAGGAGCCCCGGGTGGTGCTGGTTCCTCAGCATCAGCGCTGTCATTGTTCGACAGTGACCGCCCCCTGCACCCACTTCTAGGGCGGGCATGGCGTTGGCGGCAGGAAGGGGGGCCACGAAGACGGGGCTCTCATGAGGCCCTTCAAGGCCAACTAGGCGCAGTCCCCATTCGTTGAAGAGCGGCATATGCTTCATGAACTCCACCTTTTCGAGCAGTAGTACAGAAGACAGTCCTCCTCCGACAGGTTGGCTGGCATCGGGTCACCCGTAAGGAGCTCGAGCACCATGTGCCGCGCCTTAGGAGGAAGATCCGGAGCCTGAATCCTCATGCGGTCCTCGTAGTCAGAAAAGGTCCACATTTGCCGGGAGTGGCGCAGAAGCGGAACGATGCGACACCGGATGAACTCCTTCACCACCATGGGCGCTATCACTCCGAGGTCCTTCAGCCTGGCAAGCCGGTGCCAGACATGGGCGAGCCGCCGATCGTTGAGCTTCCCGTGCCCCCAACCAGAGCTCGGAGCAGCTGGAATCCGTGGGAGCAGCAGCAGGGGGCTGCGCACACCAACATCCACAAACACCCACCCCTTCCTGAAGCCTCCGACGATCAGCGAGAGCTCGAAGTTGATCCCTAAGCCGGCCGTCCTCGCAATGGCCTGAAGGGATACACACCCTGAGCGCTGGAGAGGATCTGTCAGGTGCAGCGAGAAGAAGTGGCGAAGCAAGGCCACGGAAGGGGCAATGTCCACCATGGCTTCATAGACGAAGGCAAAGACAACAAGGAGGATGACGGATTGGGGATCTAGATGCAGCGCATTGATCTGGTAATGCGAGAGCACTACATTGAAGAAATTGGAGAAGGGGGGAATCAGGCTTGCCCAGAGGGCATGAAGATGGATGGGGACCTCGGTGGCCGTCCTGTCAATTTCGGCGTGGGAAGCAGGCCAAGCCACCGTCGCACCCCACTCATCGAAATCGGCGGCAAGCGCCGGGCGCACCTTGCCCATCACCTCTTGGTTGAGCACCACCAACCGCTCGATGGCGGGCTCGAAGATCGGCATCGCGGGGGCCGAGGTACGGGACTCCTTCTTCCCCTTCTTCTTCCGGCTTGGTTGTGGCACCCCGATCCGCATGGAGCAGGGGGCCTTCGCACGTCAGCCCAGGATAACACCTGACGCACGACAGGTCCATGATACAGCATTCCAGGTACAATAATATTCATCAAAAACATGTGTATAAGATTACATCATTGATGAATACAATTATCTAGCATAGCCCTAAGGCTATTAAATGGCAGCGAAAGTATATTTAACTGGTGGCAGAAGTCTTGGTTTGGCAGCATCTCACTTAGGCTGGGCTCCACAACTCACATGACTGGCAATATTATGGCCTAGCACGACGGAACAAGCGAACAATTTGGGCACAACCTACAAAACTGGCATGACACGCCAGGTCAGTACATTGAATGTACTTGCAAGACAACCAAATGCATAACATCAAAGCAAACAGATGACAAAGCAAAAACCAAGCATATGCAATAGTCTACTTTAACACAACTTCTAAGCATGGCAATGATATTAACTAGAATCATAAATCAAACTAAGCATCAACATCATAGCATCTACTAGCATGGCACATCAAACTTACTTGTAGCAAAGCAACAACAAAGCATAGCATATCAAAACATAGCATAGCATCATGAAACTATGCTTAAAATAAACTACCAGTCACCTTCCGTGAAGACATGTTGTATTAACCTTATGCAACAATCACTTACTCTGCCACGGCTCCTCAGAGCACACTCATGACCTACCGAGACCTCGTCTCGGGGTCATATCAACACATCATCGTGAATTCGCACGATTTTCCAATAGTCCAAGTCATCACATGATTTATCACATTTTACTTATCATACAAGTTATTAGCAGATTTATCCTCCCTTTCGACCAAGACCCGATAGTGTGACCTACTACGAACTTTTACCCATGACCGAGGACGCGGTTATCAATAGATTAAACATACACTCTGCAGAGGTAGCGCACTGTACCCACACCACGGAACCCATTGCCTTGCGCTCCCATACGTACAGGCCACGGTGTTCCGACAAAACCAAGCTACTGCCATGACACTCTCCCGGCCACTCCGACCAACACCCCCTTGGGGTTCAGTCATGGGTGGCCCTGTGTCTACCAAAGACACCAACGGCCATCGTCGTGGCAAAATGGTCCCAAACGGGGACAAGGTACCATAAAAACAAAAATGAGCACACAAAGTTATGTCCGCCTACCTAATCAGGGTAGCGCGTGCCCATAACCTTCCCTCGCGGGAGGCACCGGCGAGAGGCATGACAATAGTCCCAGCTAGGACCTCCCCATAGGGTACATGTGGTTGCACCGGAGAAAGCTCGATTTGGGTGGCACTATGATACCCTAGTGACGAGGGAGGAGGTTTGTTATTAAGTCATATTATTAACTTCTCCATCATCATGCGAGCATTATTAACCTGAATGCAACAACTAATATGCAACATGCCGATGCAGTCACAAAACATCAAGCATTCCAAAAGAACAATGATAGCATGCGAAATATGACAATACCAAGTACTAGCTAACTTATCAGTGCAAAAGAATTATCATAACATCGATACTACTAACATGAAACTAAGCTAGACAGAGGCAGGGTATTATTAGTAACAACATCAAACGAACATGTCAACTTATTTCATGAAAACACAAGCATGCAAGAAAGATAACCAAATCATATAGCATGAATGAAATAACACCAGACGGAACAAACAAGAAGCTACTGTAACTAAACACACACACGAGGTGCAAGCAAAGTCAACATGCAAGTTCGGGGCTCATGATAAGAGGCTGGCTTGCCTGGGGGTCGAGGATTACTCCGGAAAAAGTGCGGAACGATCGCGGAAAGAGTTGCCGGAAACAGTTCTCTCTCGGAGGGGGCTATTTACGTGCAAGGGCAAAGTGGTCATCTTTAGTAGGTGCAAACATGGTGAACATGATTCCATCAGAACGGGCTTGATGAAACGAAGAAGTGGTCTTTGGAATCACCTCAACCGGAGTTGTGAGCAAAAAGATACGATAGTTTTACTGCAAGGGACCTATATGTAATGAAAATATTTTCAAACAGGGCCTGGATAGAAAAATAGAAAACGTATCAGGTCAGATACGCTTTCAAAACCGGGAAAGCATACTTTGGGATAAAGAAGAAGTAGGTTATGTTTTCACTAAAGAAAAGCGCCTTCTTGGCCGAAGCAGAATAAAACTACGCTTACCCGAAGGGGAAACATATTATGCTGATCACGCGTTCACTTAAGTGGCTGGGCCCACCACTTATCCACGACATCTGGCCCGAGTCAACGCCTCAGTGACTGACTGGCAGGGCCCGCGGGCAGGTGGGGTCGACCTAGTCGTCGTGTTCCTCCTCCTTCTCACATGCGCGCCTGGCAGAGAGATGGGCTCACCTCGATGGCGATCGCCGGCGCGTCCGGCCACCTCTTGGGGCGCGCGACCTATCTAAAAGATCAAGGCGGAGAGGCACATCCCATGGTCATGTCAACTACCACCGAGGATTACGAGGGAGGGAGTAGCAAGGCGGGTGGCGAAGCAGGGCTTCGGCCTCCGGTGAAAAGGGGGCTCCGGTGGGGAAACAACGAGGCTGAGGCCACGGGGAGGTTCGCTGGAGCTTGGGGAAGGCAGAGGTGGAGGTGGAACGGCGAGAGGGGTGTGGCATCGCCGGGATCGAGCAGAGCTCGAGGCGGCGGCCACGGCGATGGGGAGGGATCAGAGAGGAGCTCTGGGCTCGAGAGAGGCTCTGGGAGGCGTTGAGGACTGCGAGGGGGTCGAGGGCTCTACTTATAGCCACGGGGAGAGCTCGAGGGGGAAGGAAGGAGGTGGCACGTGATGTGGCTACGTGTCCGTGCGCCGGCGACGCGCACACGTGGCCAAGGGTCATGGGGAGCGGCGGGAAGGCGACAAGGAGGACGTGGACGAGTGCCAGGGGGGTCACGGAGACGAGGAACGCTCACGGACGATAGGAGGAAATGGACAGGAGCGAGGAAACGACGGCGCACATGGGAGATCACTATGTTCGGCGACAGTGAAGGCTCAACGAGGAAGCAAACGAAGGGGGAACGAGCTCTAGGGGGAAGACGACGTCAAGGGGGAGTTGTGTGACATGCTTGGACAAGCCAGAACCGGCCGGAGCGGCGCTGCTGTTGCCAACAATGGCTAGACCACCGATTTGGCTGGCAATGCCTGTGGTCACCATGGACAACACACGCTCTGGTCGCCAACTTCACGCCAAACCTTGTCATCAGTGGCTTTCTTCCAAGGCTCATTAAAGAAGAGGTGATGGCACGGGCAAAGGTGTAGGGAGTAGAGGGGAACAAGCTCGACAAGTTTGCTGTTGCAAACTTGGCCACATCTTGGTGATCCACACGGTGAGCTTAAGGGATAAACTTGATGTCTGGGAGGTTTAGGGTAGCAAGGACTACATTCCTGGAAAGTTTGAGATCATTTGGACAAGTACTTAGCATAGTTGCAGTGCAACTGCCAAATCTAGTCCAAAAAACAAATGAGGAAGAAGCACTCACTAGGAGTGTTGGATTGGGCTAAAACTTGGCAAATCTCCATGATTTGGTCATATTGAGATGCTGCAAAAAGATCATACCAAATGGACTTGCCAAATTGGTAATTGTTTCACAAGCATCACATCTGACCAGAAACTTTGGAAAAATCCAGGAAGATATTGGCTACATGAAATGAGCCAAAATTTGTGGAGATAGTTTATATGGAATGGAGACGGCTTGGAAATATTTTCAGCCATAATGGAGCAACATAAAATAGACTTGCTTCACAAACTGGAAATTTGGTCAGAAACCAAGAATTGCTCCTATGCTCACATAGTTCAATGAAATGAACTGAATTTGGATGGAGGCTAATGATTTGGAATACTTGATAAGATGGAAAAGTTTCATCCCATTTGGAAACTCTATGAAGGTACTTCCTTCACCAAGTTGCATTCTGTCCAGAAACTTTGAAAAATTGCACAGGGAGCTAGGATGAATGGATTGAGCTCATCTTTGATATTCACAGGTGATTTATCAAGGTTAATCACCCTGCCAAATTGCACCTCAATAGGAATTAGGAATAAGGCACTTCCTTTGCAAAATTTCAGAGAAGGCAAAAACTTGCATTGGATCATGTGCCAAATTTTTTATCTATGGAACATGAGACAAGAATGGAACTAGTTATTATATAGCAAGGACAAGCTCCACAATTTATGTGGGAATTTTCTCTGCTATAAAAATAGTAGTTCCTTTAGAAAATGACAGAAATGCAATATTGGTATTAAATAGGAAAATGCAATTTTCCTCATCTAATTATGTCCAATATTTTTGCCAGAGCTAGGATTAGACATAAATATCATCTCCACAAATTTTCATGATTTTAGGAGAAGACTAGATATGGCTTTGGATTTTATTCCTCAGAAAGGCAAGAAAAGGAATAAATCATAATTCAAAAGTATTGCATGGGCCTTGGCAATATTTTTGCATATCCAAGGGTTAGGAGGATAGGAGGGTCTTTGGGAATAGATGGGATGATCAACAGATCAAGGAAAATGATGGCTCCTTTGTATTCACAAAGGGCACATTCAAATTCCAAGAATTGGAATTAGGGTTTGAGAGGATTAGAGATGATGCAAATCAGGTCTTGCCCACTGACAAAGACATGAGCAAGGTTTTGAAAGGTTTGAAATGAAAAAATTTCTCAGGTTCATCCAACAAACTCAGGAGAAAATTTGAAATAATGATTGCCAGGAAGAAATAACAGAATAAAAACTGATAACCCAATTTTGGGGCTGTTACAAACCTTCCCCCCTTAAAAAGAATCTCGTCCTCGAGATTCCTAGGGTCACTCCAAAAAAATACAGTTCTGTGATGACACGTGTTTGTCACAGTAGGTCACGTTTTCTGTCATGCATGTACATCCATGACGATTTTATTACAGAATCAAGATAGTCATACCTGTGCTGTCGTAGAAGTGTTCCATGACATTACAAAAATTATCATCACGGAAGTGTCCACTTCCATGAAAAAAATCGCGCGTCACAGAAGTGCTTTCGTCAAGGGTGACTGACACGTGGCATCCACCGTAACGGAACCCCGTTAAGCTATCGGGTCCTCTTTTGGATCTGATAACCCGTTAACAGCCCGGACCAATGGCGATTTTCCACGTGTAAAATCATCATTGGCTGGAGGAAACACGTGTCAGCTCCCCATTGGCACAGGTGTCACTCATCCAATGGGCGAGATGCGCTTATGAAATGTTGACACGTGGACCGGCCCAAAAGTGGCCCATAAAGTTTAAATGGGCCGGCCCAACTAAAGGCCCACAAGATTTTGCGGTCGATAATGGGCCGGCCCAGCAAAAGGCCCACGAGATTTTGCGGACCATAATGGGCCGGCCCAGCTAAAGGCGCACAATATTTTGCAGGCCATATGGGCCGGCCTAGCTAAAGGCCCGTGAGATTTTGCGGACCATAATGGGCCAGTCCAGCTAAAGGCCCACAAGATTTTGCGGACCATAATGGGTCGGCCCAGCTAAAGGCCCATGAGATTTCGCCGACCATAATGGGCCGGCCCAGCTGAAGGCCCAAAAGATTTTGATGACACTAGTAGGCCGGCCCATTAACATGCTGCCATGTTTTGGGCCAAATGCTGGCCCATATTTGATCCGGTCCAGTAACAGTCTGCCACGTTCCGGGCCTAATAAAGGCCTATATGAGATCCGGCCCGTTAAAAGCCTCCCACGTTCTGGGCCAAATTACGGCCCAAATCAGGTCCGACACTTTGAGAGGCTTTGGGCTAAATTATGGCCCATATCAGATTCGTCCCGTCAACTGGACCCACTTGATAAAGGCCCATTTAGTAATTCGGCCTGATATTAGTTTCGGCCTCTTAAAGGCCCGTTTAACATTTCGGCCCTATATACATTTCGTCCTGTTAAAAGCCCGTCAGATAGTTGGGCCTAACTACGGCCTTGTTTGCATCCGGCCTGCTCACAAACGATAATCTGATTAGGCCAAACAAGGACCGAGACAATTTTGGCCTGTTATAAACCCATGATCTGATTGGCACAATCATGGGTCGGGGTCTATTTCGGCGTGCTGCCGGCCCGTGAGCTGTTCGGCACTTTCCGGGCCCAACCTACTTTTCAGCCTCCTAAAAGCCAATTGAGTTTTCTTGGGAAAATAGGGCCGGCGGTTTACTCGGCCTATTAAAGGCCTGAATCTACTAGTGGGCCATTTTACATTTGGGCATGTTAATGTACCAAGATGACGGGGCCCATGATGTGGATCATACATAGTGATTTGCATGACCGCCCGATTATGTACTGTAATTTTACGCTTTGGCCGGTTTACTGCGAAGATAGGATATATATATATAGTAAAATAACTGTAGCATCATGAATAAGAAAAAAAACCTAGACTATACAATAAAGAAATTACGGCATATTACATCCACTTGGCATCAAAGTTCGCCACTATGATAATAAAGCACAAGAAGATAGCAGACTACATACACTAGGCATCAAAGATCGCCACCAGTGCAATTAAACACGCTGACAAAATAATATACAAAACCGACATCACTTCAATATACTTCAAGAAAGGTTAGCCCTGCTCGGGAGCTGGAGCACAAGCAGCTAAGCGAGCTGATGAGACTGCACTTGTTTGACACTTATATCCTCCTCACTCTGAAAGATAAACAAGTAGACAGATGACAGGTTTTGCACATATAAGTATTAGTGCTGACAATTCATCACATTTCTTACTGACGAATAAAGTGACACAGTTTAAAATAGCATTAACACAATATGGTATTGTTCAGGTTAAGACATGGCAGGAAATGACATTATGAAGGAGTTGGCAGCTTCACGACACCACTGGATTATAGATCAAGAACTCATAAGTATCAATGGTTAGTGTGCTGTCAATTTATCACATTTCAGATCGGCAAAATAAGATCACTTGCTCTATATAGTTTAATTTACATGGTATGAAGAAGTAACTTGGTTGTACAACTGAAAACTTAAATTGAGAAGGACAAACTTTTGTTTATGAAGTACATAATAAACTTTAAACATGCAATTTGATGCAAACACCAAAAATAAACAGCGGTTGCAGTCATGCCTAACCAAATATACACAACAAAGTTTGAAGCTTGAGAAGAACAAACTTACATTATTGGTGAAGGCAGGCTCTATAAAGCCCTTGTCCATGCTGATGGGGGGGGAGGCAATTCATGAAGTTTACCACATAATCTTCTTCATAACCATTGCCTTTATTCTACATTTAGTTAAGAGAAAATATAGATGTGACAATATAAGAAAAAATGGAGAATATTTAAGATAAGATGAAGAGTGATGCTACATAACCAAGTAGCTATAAATGTAAGTACAGTGATACAAGCAAAAGGTACAACCAAGAGCAATGCAGAGCTAAACTTCTTCAGTACCATCGGTGTTATCAAACCTTATGGTAAGAGTAAATATAGATCTTATGTGTAGAAAATGGAGGGCAAAGGAAAATAAGCTGCAGAGTGATGGTACTTGAACAACTACCTGTCAATATAAGTACACTGATAAAGGACATCAGGTACTTACAAGAATAATGCAGAGCTAAAAAACTTCATTGGCATTGGATATATTCTACACTAATGTAACCATTCATACAGATCAGATAATTTGGGGCAAACAATTGATAAGCAAGCTATCATGCATACTGCTGTCACATAATGAACCAGGTATGTATGCAAGTATAGTGATACAGGACAACAGGTACTAACAAGAGCAAAGCAGCGGGCAACATATTTGCGATATCCTGTCGTTCTTTTCAAATTGGAATTCCTTTTCGAGCAGATTTCCTGCAAAAAAGATCCGTAAGGCACATGTGGAAAAGTAGAAGTTCAAATTGTCATGATATATCATAGACAGTACCTCATCCTCGGAACGAGACCAGTGCATAACAAGGTTTTTCCATTCAATGTCTTCTAAATTTAGCATAGGAGACTTCACTAGAAATTCGTTTATAGACTTGCCATCAAAGTGTGACTTCCTCAGGTAACACCGATACTGCTGCAATGCTTCCTTGAAAAGCGCAAGCAAGCTTTTCTCGTCATGACTATCCAGATTGACCCTCGCCTACTTACAATAATGTAATGTAAATCATTGATGTGTTCAATCAGCAGAAAACAGGAAAATAATCACCATGAATAATAGCACTTACACGTAAGTGGGACAGGAAGATGTGAAAATGGTGTTTGTCTTCACTATAATCTTCCCATGATGGGAATATATGCATGTAGTCCCTAACAATATTGAAAACATTGTCTTTTAAACTGGGAATAACTGGAATGGGGTTCCAATCTGCAGGATTTGGCCGTCTCTGCAGTTGGGATAGGTCTTCGACCAGTGGACTTGCTGTACTTTTTGCTGGAGTGGAATTTTTCTGTGGTGCGGCTTGTGCTATGGCAACTGAAATCGACATACCTTTTGCTGGAGTGCAGGTCCTATGTGGTGGAGCTAGTGGTGTGGCCAGTGAAGTATGGGTACAGTCTGCTGGAGTCGGTCCTATGTTTTGTGTCACTGGTTGTACAGCCAATATAAGTGGGGTGTTGTCTGATTTCTCCGTTACAACCATGTTTTTCAAGGACTTTGCTGGTGCTCCTTCAGGTTCGACAATCACCCTCTTCCTTTTTGATGTCTGATGCACAAGAATAGCATTTGAGTGGAAAAACATGGTATGATGACAGATGGAATATGTGTTGATAATGGATGGGCATGGCATCTCGACATATACAATGAGTAAACTAAGCAGATGGCAGTGCAACAAAGTAGAAGAAATGCAAGACAACATATGCATGATACGCTCAATCAATAAAACCTTGCCAAATTAGAACAGCCACCTTGATGGGTGAACAGGACAGGCCATCAGCCTTTGACTCCTCGAGGTTAGAATAGTCATTAGGATCATATTCTGAACAAGAATCAACAGGTGGGGAGCGTATGAGTTTCATTGCATCCAGAATGACACTCAATGCCTTGGTGCCAATTTTGTAAGTCATTGCAGTGTTTAGCTTCAAGAGTGGACTGCTTCTAGTGCGACACAAAGCAGCTACACATATCATAGTATACATATAACGGGAAAACCATAAACATTAGAGTAAAATCAGCAAAGTGGAACTTGCTGGAATATATGTGCTAGTATTGCCGGTGCGGCTAGAAAGAATTCGGATACCAGCTCTCTTCAAATGAAGGTGCGGTACTATTAATATCAGTGTAACTCTCAAAGGCGACACAGCTCCCCGCATTTCCTTGTTATTTTTATAGGATTAAAGTGGGCAGGCCACTACAAATCCTATTCCAATGTTTACAAAATCCTACGAATCAAAGAGGCCCGAAGAGTTCAAAGTGTCCATCACAACCGACTGTATAGACCTCTGCACTGCAAATGCCCCTGCTCATTGATATGTCTCCGTCGTATCTATAATTTTTGATTGTTCCATGCCAATATTCTACAACTTTCATATACTTTTGGCAACTTTTTATACTATTTTTGGGACTAACATATTGATCCAGTGCCTAGTGCCAGTTCATGTTTGTTGCATGTTTTTTGTTTCGCAGAAAATCCATATCAAATGGAGTCCAAATGGGATAAAAACTGACGGAGATGTTTTTTGGAATATATGTGAATTTTGGGAAGTGAAATCAACGCGAGACGATGCTCGAGGGGCCCACGAGGCAGGG
>NW_024119001.1:0-23255 GCF_003073215.2 Triticum urartu
AAGCTTGTTGAGTAGCTCCATGCCATGTCTTTCTTTGTCATGTTCAGGTCCTGTAGCATGTTGTTTTGTTGCTCCGAAGAGGGCTATATGATCTGAAATTCCAGACAAGTGTTAATTTCACTAAGTCTGAGATCTGTTTTACCATTTGCGTTTTTGCCATGCTTGTTTGAACCTGTTAATGGATGAATTGGCCGTAGCTCAGTGCTAGACTTTTGTTAAGCATCTTGTGTGCATCCCTGCCATGTATTTTGTTGTCATGTTTGATTGCTGTAGCATGTTCATTTCATTGCATTTAGATGCCTACTTGCTGTAAATCGCAGACCGGTGTCATATTTGAATCGCTTGCCATTTCCAAACCGTAACTCCGATTCTGGCGTTCTTTATATCGTTTTCAAGCGATTTCATCTCATATTTCCAGTGGCACACTTGGAATTCCAAGTTGAGGCCAGGTTCATGCATTTTTTGTCATATCTTGCATTTTGCATCCCGCATCGCATCCCGCATAGCATATCATCTTTGCATTATATTGCTTGGTCTTGCACGTGGTTGATTGTATCCTTGTTTCTTGTTTGTCTTGTTTGGGTAGAGCCGGGAGACGAGTTTGCTAACGAGGAGCCCGTTGAGTTTGCTTTCGAGGATCCAGTCAACTCTGACAACTGTGCAGGCAAGATGATCATACCCTCGAAATCACTACTATCTTTGCTATGCTAGTTTGCTCGCTCTTTTGCTATGCCATTGCTACGATGCCTACCACTTGCTTGCAAGCCTCCCAAATTTCCATGTCAAACCTCTAACCCACCATTGTCCTAGCAAACCGTTGATTGGCTATGTTACCGCTTTGCTCAGCCCCTCTTATAGCGTTGCTAATTGCAGGTGAAGATTGGAGGCCGTTCCTTGTTGAAACATTTATTTACTTGTTGGGATATCATTATATTGCTATGTTATCTTAATGCATCTATATACTTGGTAAAGGGTGGAAGGCTCGGCCTCTCGTCTAGTGTTTTGTTCCACTCTTGCCGCCCTAGTTTCCGTCATATCGGTGTTATGTTCTCGGATTTTGCGTTCCTTACGCGGTTGGGTTATAATGGGAACCCCTTGATATTTCGCCTTGATTAAAGATTTTCCAGCAATGCCCAACCTTGGTTTTACCATTTGCCACCTAGCCCTTTTCTTTCCCTTGGGTTCTGCAAACTCAAGGGTCATCTTATTTTAACTCCCCCGGGCCAGTGCTCCTCTGAGTGTTGGTCCACCTGTCAGCTACCGGTGGCCACCAGGGGCAACTCTGGGCTGGCCTACCCGTACCTAGGACAATCTGAGTGTGCCCTGAGAAAGAGATATGTGCAGCTCCTATCAGGATTTGTCGGCACATTCGGGCGGTGTTGCTGGTCTTGTTTTAACCCGTCGAAGTGTCTTGAGTTACCGAGATACCGAGTCTGATCGGACGTCTTGGGAGGAGGTCTATTCCTTCGTTGACCGTGAGAGCTTGTCATGGGCTAAGTTGGGACTCCCCTGCAGGGATTTGAACTTTCTAAAGCCGTGCCCGCGGTTATGGGCAGATGAGAATTTGTTAATGTCCGGTTGTAGATAACTTGAACCTTAATTAATTAAAATGTATCAACCGAGTGTGTTACCGTGATGGCCTCTTCGCGGCGGAGTCCGGAAAGTGGACACGGTGTTGGAGTAATGTTTGCGCAGGTTGCTCTTTAGTTTCTCGCTTGTGCTTGCCTCCTCTTCTCGCTCTCTTTTGCGAATAAGTTAGCCACCATACTTGCTAGTCGCTTGCTGCAGCTCCACTCATATTTTACCTTGCCTTACCTATAAGCTTAAATAGTCTTGATCGCGAGGGTGCGAGATTGCTGAGTCCCTGTGGCTCACAGATTACTATTACACCAGATGCAGGGCCTGATGATTCCGCCCCAGGAGACGCGTATGAGCTCAAGTGGGAGTTCAACGAAGACTCTCAACGATACTATGTTTCCTTTCCCGATGATCAGTAGTGATGCCCAGTTGGGGGTGATTGGGACCGTGTCGCATGTTGGGTTCTCTTTCATTTTTGCCCCGTAGTCGGGCCATGAGTGTTTGGATGATGTAATGTTATTATTGTACTTGATTGACGTGGCGAGTATAAGCCAACTATGTTATCTCCCCTTTTATTATTCTATTACATGGGATGTTGTAAAGATTGCCTAACTTGCGACATATGCCTTCAATGCGACTATGTCTCTAAGTCGTGCCTCGACACGTGGGAGCTATAGTCGCATCGAGGGTGTTACAAGTTGGTAATAGCATGTCGGACACCGGACGAGGATTTAGAGCACTCGGGTGCTCCGCACCCCTATACGTACAATATCAGGAAAAAAATACCAAGAAATTTGAAAAAAAATCTGGGATTTGGGGATATTAAACGTGGGTTCTCGATCTACTCCCGTCTGAAATTTGGTGAAAAAATACCAGGAAACGTATTCACGGCAAAAAAGACAAAAATTTCGTATATATAGCAAAACACAGTTTGGGTACATTTTTTTCCGGGCAGTAATTCCTTCGCCACGGATACATTTTTTGATATTTTTTCATGAAATTTCACACGGAAGTAGATTGGGAAACCAGGTTTGACATCCTGAAATTTTGGATTTTTTTGATTTTCTGGGAATTTTTTACGAATATTTTTCGTATAGGGGTGCGGAGCACCCGAGAGCTCCTGTGTATTTTCCGTCGGACACCTTCCTATCACTCTTCTAATTTGTCAATAACAAGTGTTACACTTATTAGCACTAGTAATAATGTACGTGCAACGCACGTTTATATTTGGCAGGATATTAGTTGCACGTTATATTAGGTAAGATATATCTGTTGCACGTTGGTGCTTGGTAAGATATCAATTACTTTTATGCGAGAATGGTAGGATATTAATTATATGGCAGATTTCATGGGATAGGGTTGAGTCAAAACGTGTTTATAACCAATGGCAGTGGTGGGTAATTAGAGCGTTAAACGTGTTTGGTGCTTAACATTGAAGCGATTTGAACCACTAAATAATATGATTTAACGGTTGAGATGATTTGAATCTGCTCTTTTGAATTTTTTTATATTGATATAGATATAGATATAGATATAGATATAGATATAGATATAGATATAGATATAGTGGTTTGAAGAATACTCTAAGTCTGAAACATCACACTTTTAAACTCAGAAATATATATCAACAGGTGAGCGTACTTATGATTATATTCCTGACCAAATATCAGGAATTTCTTTGGTTGGGCCAAGTCGGAAGCATATGGAGTCTCTAAAACCGTGGTCAACATTGGCTGGAACCTTTCACTGCAAATATTGAAATAGTGATGTTTAGTATATTTTTTTTTAAGTTTATAGTCTTATATCTCTTGCTTATTCTGCACTTTTTGACAGATTTGTCCATTGCCAATCACAAACTTAGAAGAGTTATTTTTCTTTGGAGTCCTGTTGCCTGTAGATTAACACATGGGTTTTTATACAATTTGCTAATTGCTATGCCATTCTTGCCAGAGAGTTGAAAAAGGAAATAATTTGCTGGCCTTAATCTTTGGTTTTTCTTTTTCAGCGCATATGTTTTCTTGATTCTCTCTCCAAGGCCAATACGGAGGATGCCGTTAAGCTGCTATTAATTGGTTGCATCCAGACGCTCTAAAGCACGGTGCCGACCTATATAATTATAAGTTGGTAAATTTGACTTTGAATTTTTACTATGCCATATATTAATGTTGCCATTTACAGCATTTCCTCTTGCTACCCTACCATGGACCCTCCATGACATATATTTCATCCTTTTCGGTTTATAGGGCTTATTTCAAAATCTTAGTTTTTTTATTTTATTAGGCTCAATTTGATTGTTCCCATCATAAATTCAGATTTCAAGGTGCATTAAATCATCACATGCAAATATTAAGAGAAAATTGACTAATGCATGTACTTTATGCATGCATGCATTGTAATTAATACATTGGTAAACATAAATTTTTTGAGAAAAACAAGAGTATTAATTGGGTGTTTTTGCAAATTACAAATAATATTCCATCATTCACCATCTATCTTGGTTGATGAGATTTTTGAATTGAGCCCTATAAACTGAAAAGGAGGGGGTACTGGAGAAGTCTGTTAGACATCACCAAGCATATTGAATAACAAGTCTTATCAGATGAATGGTTCAAAATGTTGTATGCAAGTCCAAGCATGATTGTAAGTTTTGTTGCAAGTCTATCTCAAGCATTGAGCATTACTGTCGAGGACCATGCCGCTGCAATGGACCTCCCGGTTTTCTCTGAATATGCAAAGGCAAGGAGTGCATTAGACCTCCCAGCCTCGCCTGAATATGCAGAGCCACCGAACGACCATCTTCTCGGCTGACGTATCATTTCAAGCTATCTCCTAAGACTATTATTGTTAACATGTTGGAACAGCCCTAGACTAGCTCTCTGTGGTTGCACTAACGGAGGTAGACGAAGCAAGAAAAGAACGCATGGAGTTTGACGACGAACGCCCGGCCGCTCGTATATACGGCCTTTGTTCCTTCAGCTCAAACTGGCTCACACAAACGAACCAGCAGCAGTACAGGGAGTTTATACGCGGGGCTGAAAAGCAGGCGCACGTATGGACGTCGCACGACTGCCCATCTCGCTCCCGCTGCGTGCACTAGGATCCGCTTGGCCCGGCCGCGTCCGCGACGCGCTCAAACACGGGTGACGCGGGCCTGCCCCAACAGATCGCTCCAGCCACGCTCCACACACCATCGAACTAGCTAGCTACTGCACACATGCGCACACACGCACGCCACACACACCTATGGCGCTGCGTCCCGCTCCCACGCGCACACGACGCGTCCAACGAGCCTGACACGTCCGACAAGATCGACCGCACCAGACGCAATGGCTTATTCCAACATAACAGTATCACGTTTGGTCATTGAAGATATGACAGGGACTATTGTTGAAGGCCACAGAAAATTATTGGGAAAAAAGTACTCCATTCTTTATAGAATGATTAGTTAAGATGAGCAGAAAGTAACAATCCTAGCTAGATTTTGCGGAGCCTACTTGCTTTTTCCCACATCTTCATTATGGTATCTGAACAATTTCTTTTGAGACGATTTGTACCCTCCGCTTGCCACCACATCATCTAACATTTTAGTAGATGATGATGCAATAAATCGAATGCAAGCATCTTGTAGCCCAGAACGAGTATGTTGATTGGCCAAAGCCAATGTAGTTGCAACAGACTCGGCATCGAGGTGTTTGCAGAGGATGATTTCGCACATAAGCTTCAATCTTTCCATGCCATAGCGATCCGCAGCCACAAGTAGGTGTCTGATCACCTTTTTCTTATCGTCTCCATCCAGCAAGTCGTCGTCGTCGTCAGGCAACGAATCGTTACAAATGAAGTAGAGCAGAAACTTGAAGACAACGGGTTGCATGTTGGCAATGACGATGCGGCTTGAATCCTTCTCCATCATCGGCCCGTAGAGCATGGCCTTGAAAACCGGAGACCGCACCGCCAGCACGAGCTTGTGGGCTGGGAATTCCTCTCCTTGAACCTCGAATGTCACATCCGCGCCCTCATTTGCCTCTGGCAGCTTCCCGAGTTGGTCCGTGATTTCCGACGGTGGCACCGGCACCTGGGCCTCCGCCTCGAAAACATATGGCTCCTTGATGATGGTCACGGTGCATTTGATAGTGAGACGGTCATCAACAATATATTCTGATGCTTCCATCTTGCCCCTGTTTATGTTGTGCGTGACAAAGTGGCTCAGATCGCGAAGATTGGCCGACATGGCCACCGACGAAGAAAGAGAAAACCGCTTGGTTGCCCAGTAGAACAAGCTGATTGTGGAGGATACCCGCGGCGGGAATTCCTTCCCACACAGCTCCATCAGCTCCAGACCGACCACCATATCGTCCTTGCCATCTTCCAAATATCCGTCCGGGTAATAGTGAAGGCGCCAGTAATGGCCGCCAATGGTGAACCAGGACGACTTGATGTAGCAGCCGACGCCCATGCCCCTGTGAATGATGTAATCGGAGATCTTGAACAAGTGCTCCCCCTGCTCCGACTCCGCTGTGCACGTCATGCGCTCAGCAAGATCGACATTACATTACAATTTCTTGGTCTTGTCCTGGTGCAGATTGATTGATTCTTGACCCATAGTACGTATAGTATATATATATATAGACCGAATTTCTCACGGCGTAAACCGCCTCGCTTTGGCGACGCGTGTCCCACGCCTTAACATGCACCCCGTCGCTCCCAACCGCTGAATCGTTATCCTCTCGTCTCCTTATTCGTTGACTTTGTCTTCCTATCCACCCAACCGCTGAATCCATGGTTGCCTACCTCATCAAGGCAGCAACTTAGGAACGCAGCGATGCCCGACCGCTCCTTGCTGCAAGCTCTCACCGCCCGGCCGCTCAGCAACAACGATGTTGCAGGAGGAGGCCCCTGTCGCTACTCGCCCGAGCTGACTGCACGCTCCTGCCAGCACGCGGGCGTGCCCTCTGCAGGGCAGGGGCTCGACTGCTGCTAGCCTGCAGCACCAGCGTTGCGATGAAGTTTTGATGGCCGGCGGGGTGCTGCGACGGAGCACGCCAGTCCGTGTGGTGCTGCGCTGGAGCGGGGTGGAGCCTCGTCGGGGGTCCGTTTTGGTGTTGCTATGGAGCTGCGACGGAGCACCCTCGCGTCGTGCGTGCTGCGATGAGGTTTCAATGGAGCATCGCCAGGGGTCGTCGGCGCTGCAGCGACGAAGCACCGTCACGCCGGGCTGTGTTGTGATGAGGTTGCAATGGAGCATCGCCGAGGTCGTCTGCCCTCCAGTAGTTTCCTTGTATTCAAGCTTTTTCATTGGTGAGAGATTTACAGGCAACAAAACTGGTGTCGGTCATCACCAGACTCAATAGTTGCAGTAGTATTGAAGCAGTCTTAAGCAACTTTAAGTTGTCTCATATAATCTCACAACAGTCACGAAGTAGTCTTGCTGAATAATTAAAGCGAGCAGTCTTATAGTTGTTCCATATAATCTCACATCAGTTTTGAGGTTGCGGTACTATTTGTAATTTTGTATTACGTATTCTTCTTCCTTCTTTTTTGTGAAAATAAATATAAGCGAATGTGTTGGCAATTGCTAACTCTCAGCTCTCATGTTAGCACCCGGTTTCAACTAACCACAATGTGTATGCATATGGCTGCATCACATTCCATGGTACCGCGGTGAACGAACGTATAGGACGAACCTCAATCAAGTAGTATAGCCAAAAGTGCTCTCATCGTCCTTCTGTATTTGGTGGAATGGCCCACTTTGTGTTTTGATAGACAAAAAATACATTAATGAGAGAAGGAACTAAAAAGAATGTCAGCTTACAGATTTTTAAACTTGTATGTTGCCACTTCACAGTGACCCCGCTTCAACTCTGCTCTGAATAAATGGACTTTCTCTCTTTTTTTGCGGGTGGACTTTCTCGTGGTTTGTTGTTGCCGTCCTTTCTTTGGCTTCAGTTTGCATAGCACAACAGCCAGCCATCATTCATTTCCAGACGCAATGAATCCACATTTGCCATGAGATGCTGAACTGAGTGAGTTCCAACAGTGAAAAATGCATGTTTAATCAGAGGAAAAGAGAAAATACAATCACAACGGATTTAACATTTCAAGTCCCCCAAAGATCATATCGAGCACCCGCAACCCATGCGCTCAAGTCACAACAGCGGGTTGTCCAGGCTGGGTCGTCTGCCCTATTCTGCCAAGACCACAACTAACCTAAAGCCACCACGTAGGACATTCGCATCCGAACATCCTCTTTCTCCCCTCAACCATGACATGCACATGCTTAGAAGGATGAAACCGGATAAATATGGGATAGCATTGGATAACTCCCTTCCCTATCCCGTCTGCGAGCATTCATGGTGTCTTTTTTAGGATCTGTATTGGAGACGCCCTTGCATCATAATAAATATAGTTTCTTACCTAAAAAAATGTTACGCCATTTTCTTCTGGAATGCGTGACACAAAGGTCAGAAGCGAATCACTTGCACCATATATCACACACACCAACAACTTGGCACCCATGCAACGCAAACAAAGGACTGCTTCACAAGCACCAGCCAACTCAACAAGCATGTACAGTACTGCAGAGAATTAAGAACTTGCATTGTCTTGGCTATTCTGCTAATACCAAGGCGAGTCAGGGACTGCGGTGATGACGCTCTTGACCTGCATGTACTTGTCGATGGCCATCATCCCCTGGTCCCGGCCGAACCCGCTCATCTTGTACCCGCCGAAGGGCGCCTCGGGGTCGAAGGCGAAGTAGCAGTTGACCCACACGGTCCCCGCGCGCACCGATCTCGACACCCTGTTGGCGATGTCCAAATTCTTGGTGATTATGCCGGCGGCCAGCCCGTACTTGGTGCAGTTGGCCTTCTCTATCGCCTCATCGACCGTCCTGCAGACACAGCCGGGCAAAAAGGCACTTAGTCAGGGACTAGCAGTTGATAATTCAAGAACCAAGTGAAATTTCGTCAGATGACATTGTGAAAACTTTGGCGTACTTGAACTTCATGAGGGACATCACGGGGCCAAAGATCTCATCTTGAGCGATCTTCATGTCCTCCTATAGAAGCCACGTGAGCATGCGTTAGTGTCAAACTGTCAATCCATCTGAATGCAGGCGATGTACGATTCCCTCCCCGCTTCAGTAATATGATGTGTACACCTCATCTCTTGTGCATCTACAAGTTGAAATTACCTTGACATCTGCAAATATGGTAGGCTCAATGTAGTATCCTTTGTCGCTGGCAGGTTTGCCGCCGGTGAGAAGTGTCGCTCCCTCGCTCTTGCCATGCTCAATGTACCTTAGGACCCTCTCAAATTGCTCCTTATCAACCTAGATTCAAGCAAAGTAACGGTTGAAATAACTATATTTGCCACTTTCTTTCCGGCCATGAGCACGACTAGTTTCCACTTTCCAGTTGAGCATGGCTGATGGAAAATGAAGGCACAATTTACCTGGGGACCCATGTTGGTGGCGACATCAAACGGGTCTCCGACTTTCCAGTTCTGGGCAGCCACCACAGCCCTCTTCACAAACTCGTCGTAGATCCCTTCCTGAACATAAACACGGGACCCCGCGACGCAAACCTCTCCCTGGAAGTCCAGATTCAGATAGCACTATATGTGGTCAGTGTCTGTCTTTTGCTACGTGGAACTGTTTACTCTTGGTAATTCTATCCTCTGTGAGGAGAATGCCATCTACTATTACCTTGTTGAAGAAGATGGCAAGCCTTGAGAGCTCGACCGCCATGTCGACATCAGCGTCGTCGAAGATTATCAGAGGCGACTTGCCACCGAGCTCAAGCGATACCGTCTTCAGGTTGCTCCGGGCAGATGCCTCCATGATGAGGCGGCCTACTTCACCAGAGCCAGTGAAGGCAACCTGGTCGATGTGGTGGTGGTTTCTTTCATTAGGATTTAGGACAAGTAAGACAGAAATGCATAGCACAGCACAGGTACTAATAATGGTGATTTGTGCTCACGCTGTCAACGTCCATGTGGGAGGCGATGGCGGCGCCGGCCGTCGGGCCGAAGCCAGGGACGACATTGATCACTCCGTCCGGAATGCCAGCCTAAACATGTATGCATGCACGTGAGGACAGTTCACATCATCACATGGAGAGTGTTGAAAGAGCGTTAGCTTGCACAGAGATTCATTACCAGCTTTGCAAGGTGAGCATAGTAGAGGGCCGAGAGGGGCGTCTGCTCGGCGGGCTTGACGACGACGGTGCATCCGGCGGCGAGCGCCGGGCTGATCTTGAGGAAGAACATGAGGCTGGGGAAGTTCCACGGGATGATGATGCCGACGACCCCGATGGGCTCCTTGAGGGTGTACCCCTGGTACTTGCCGGACACACGCAGCGACTCGCCGTGGATCTTGTCGGCGGCGCCGGCGTAATAGCGCAGCATCTGCACGGCGGAAGGGATGTCGATGATCTTGCCCAACAGGAGCAGCTTGCCGGCGTCGGCGCCGTCCAGCGCCGCCAGCTCCTCGATGTGCTGCTCCATCAGGTCGGCCAGCTTGTTCATGGCCCTGCTCCTCTCCTGCATGGATGCATGCATGCCGGCGACGAGCGACCTTGTCAGCAGGTCAATTTGTCGGATGAGCTACAGCAACAGGGAGTGCCGGATTGGATTACGTACGTAGCCTGACATGCGGGGCCACATGCCATGCTCGAAGGCCTCCCTGGCGGCCTCGACGGCGAGGTCCACGTCGGCTTTGTCCGCCTCTGCGATGTGGGCCAGCACGTCGCCTGTCCGCGGGTCCCTCGTCTCAAACGTCTTGCCTGAAAAATGAAATCGATCCACCCATAAATCACATGAGCACCATCGCCTCCCAAAATGAAATCCACCAGCAGGAAAACAAACGTCTTGCCAACGTCGAACGGTAATACTCTGTGGAAAAATAAACCGTCGACGCGTAGGCGGTGGCTACCATATATAAACATCCAGTGGCGGCAATTAAATATCAAAGGGATAGAAGACCTTGCGGCAATAATTCCATATATTATGGGATGATGCCGTCGAATCTCGTGAATGTGGCAGAGATAAGTTTCTTTTTTAGGGTAGAGAGACAAGTTGGTTCGATCCATTGAGCGAGCAAGCAGGTACTTTCACAAGCATCTCGCAAAAAAAAGGTACTTTCACAAGCAAAAAATAAAATGAATTAAAGCCTACTTTGTATCCTAGCTATACCTTTTTTTTTTGCAGATTTACAAGAATTCAAATATGTGCATGAAACTTAAGGTAAGCACACGACACCGAGTCATATAGATTATGCATACCAGAATTTTCTAAGGAACAGAAAAAGAAGACATTTCATAGAGCTGGGTGAGCATGTATGCTTATCCACACCACGATATTTCACAGATAACTGACGTGTGGATTTTGGCTCCTCATTTGGATTATCTTGTTTAGGACGTACTGATTGTTAGAACTCAAACGAATAGGCTCAATCTTATCGACTCCTCCCAACTACGCAGTAACATATACGTTAGCGAAGACGACAAAGGGAAGCTGGCGCGTAGGTATCCACCCCGTAAAAACCAAAACAACGTAGGTATCCACCAAACTGGAGCATAGCCAGTATATGCCTGCACAAACTAATTCATCATGACGACGTACCTGATGCGGCGTCAACGAACTCGCCGTTGATGAAGAGCTTGGTGTACTTGATCTCCGGCACCACCACCACCGGCTTGCCGTCGCACCCGCCGCCCTCGTTGCTCCCCATTGCGATGCGTGTCTCACCTCAGCAACACGGCCTCGAGTTGAGTAGGTTGGCTCTGCCTCTCGATCTTTCTGCTCCTCTACGGGAGAAAAGTCTTGTAGAACTAGGACTCTATATATAGAGTGCTATGGTGTCTGGCCACAGCTTGGAGAAGTACTTGTGGGACTTGAAAACTCTCTCTTCTCCTCCACCTTGCGTGTCAGTTAGTTGATGTTGCATCTCCTTCCAAGGAATATAGATGGTCAGCTCTTTGCTCTGTCACATTCGTACTTGAACTACACAAATAATAAATGCACCACGCATGCTCCCACATACAATTTCCTTTAGAAAAAAAGAGAATAATTTCTAGCCTCTGCATCATTGCAATGCACACGACCATAATAAGTTTATTTAAGTTCAAGTAACTATGAAGTACACAAGAAAGAACAAAGTAGACACGACCGACGAAAATAGAAATATCTCCCTACACATAGCCTATTATTGAACTATCATTAAAATCGGTTTCACGTATCCCTCATTCACGCCCGCGTACATGTATGCCTCTCGATGTCTTTCTTTTCGGCCTTCATATGTTTGATATTGCATAGTAGCTCAAGCATTTTACCTTGAGAATATGTAAAATATTTCTTTTGCATATAATGTATAAGTGTGTGGCCTTTCTAGCTTTTTGTAATGGAAATTTAATTTATTTCCGGTATTCTTTAACAAACCTGCAGGAGCACTGCCTTTTTGTTAAGAAGAGGAAAACATAATATGTGCATGATGGCATGTTTGTAAGAAAGAGACACGCCGGAACCCAAAAAATGCATAGCTTTTTTTTTCGCGAATACGCAAAAGCTTTGCGTATCATTGCATTGATAGGGGAAGAAAACAGTAGCAATTACAGGGGGAGCCTCGCAAGCACGTACACGAGAGGGCGTGAGCGAGAACTACAAGGGCGCATACACGGAGGGGAGGGGGATGCGCAAGCCCCTACAAGACACTATGGGGGCGGGAGCAGGTTGCTGAGCCCCTTGGCTCCGGCGGCGGCCCAGTTGCGGGCGTCTTCCTTGATGTCGTTGACGAGGAGTGGGATCGAGGGGGTCGCATCATTGACGAAGCAGGCGTTTCACGCCTTCCAAAGGCGCCAGGCGGTAAGAATGATGAGCGAAGCTAGACCGCGTCGCAAGGATGTCGGCGCGTCCTGCACGGACTGGGAGAACCAGTCACGAAAGTCCAACCCGGGGGTGGGGAGTGGCATGTCTGTGATCTGGTACCAGGATAGGACCTCATGCCATGTCTGCCTAGAGAAGACGCAACCAGCGAGAAGGTGCGCCATGGTCTCGGGCTCCTGGTCACAGAGTAGGCACATCGGGGCATGGGTAAGGCCGCGGCGGGCAAGCCGGTCGACAGTCCAGCACCGTCGTTGGAAGGCAAGCCAAAGGAAGATCTTGATGCGGAGGGGTGCCCAAGATTTCCACGTAAGTCTCCAGGAGGGCTCGATCGTGGAACCGGCAAATAGGGCCTTGTAGCACGACTTGGCGGAGTACACGTCGTTCGACGTCCAGCGCCAGGTGAGGGTGTTCGGGGCGCCGGAGAGTGTGATCTGTTGGAGTCGCGCCCGGAGGTGGACGTACTGCACAAGTGCCGCTGGGTCCAGATGGCCATGCACATCCTGAATCCAGGCATGGCAGGCCAAGCCATGGCCACGGTGCGTGTCTTGCGGTGTTGGCGGGGCACGAGGGCATGGACGAGAAGAGCCAGCTCGGCGATGGAGGTCTCGTCGATCCAATGGTCCTCCCAGAATGTCATCGCCGATCGTCCAGGTGGTGGAGGACCGGAAGATGGCCTGGACGGCCGGGCTGCTGGGGATATGGAGGGGTCGGCACGGGCGGGTGTGGGTTAGTCTTGTGAAGCCATAGCCACTGGGCCTGCAGGGCGTGGGCGGAGCGCTGTAGGTCTGGGACGCCGAGGCCGCCATAGGCCAGTGGCCGGTAGAGTCTGGCCTAGCTGACGAGGCAGTGGCCTCCGTTGGTTGTTTTTCGACCTTGCCAGAGGAAAGCACGAATGAGGCGGTTCACCTGCTGCAAGATGGAGGTGTGCAGCGACATGACAATCAGAATGTGGGTGGGCATCACGTAGAAGACGTGCCGAACGAGGGCCAAATGCTCATTGCGGGAAAGCATGGACGCCCACCACGAGGAGAGCTTCTTTTCCAGCTTCTCGACGAAGGGCTGTAAGGACGAGGCGGTGATCTTGCGGATGGATAGCGGGAGGCCAAGGTACTTGATGGGGAACTCGCCAATCAGGCACGGGAAGTGGCTGGAGAGGGAGTCCCGGAGCTCGGGTGATCACTGGATAGGTAGTGTCGTGCACTTTGCGAGGTTGGTGTGGAGGCCTGAGGCGGTGCTGAACAGCCGGAGGATGTAGCGCACGGATCGCGCTCGTTGGGTGGCAGAATAGCACGACATCATCTGCGTAGAGAGAGAGAGAGAGGCTAGAGGACATGTGGTGCTCCGTAAGACGGTGAATGAGCCCCAAGGATGTGGCCCACTAGAAGAGGCAGTTTAGAACGTCAATGACGATCACGAAGAGCATGGGGACAACGGGTCGCCCTGACAGAGTCCCTTGCAGTGGTAGATCGGTGGCCCCGGGAGTCCATTGATGAGTACTCCGGTGCTCGCAGTGGACATGAGGATAGCTAAAACCTCATGCTAATTACTCCTGATTTTGGTGATTCTTTGTTGAAAAATCATGGCCCTCTACATGATATTGTTGAAGGCGAGGTGGCGTTCTCGTGCCGTTAAAGATGTGTCGGCTTCTTTCCTTTCAGACATTCCACATGATATAGATGATGAACCCACTGTGCCGCCTCTTGTGATTGTTGCTAATATTCCTCAAACATCATCCCACCAAATTCAGTCGAAGGAAAGGTTTACTATGAGTCCAGCTGATGATGCTCATCATCGACGTTGTTTAGCAAATAACTTGAATAACAATACAGTAACGCAGGTAGATTTTTATGACAGTACAATGCAACCTCAAATTATCAAGTGGACATGCGTTATACTGTCCTAAAAATCCATAGTTTGCATTATATTGTCATAAAAATTTGTTGCATAGTTTGATCTTGCTGAAAAGAGACCAAACTATGGATACACAATGCATTCTTTGTATTCTCGTATTCCATCTTCAACTTATCATTGTTGCCCATTTAATGTTTGGATGGATACTACTTCCTCCTTTCTGGTTTATAGGGCTTAAATCTGAAATCTCATCAACCAAGATGAATGGTGAGTGGAGGAATGTATCTCGTAGTTTACAAAATTACTCAAACTTTAACCTACATTAATTACAATGTATGCATGAATGACCATTAAATGAGTAAGAATGGTTACATGCATTGGTTGGTTTCTTTTAGTCCTTGCCTGCATTAATTTAATGCACCTTGAAATATGAACATGTGGTGGAAAGAAGTGAAAATACGATTTATAATATGAAAAAGGTAAGAAAATGAGATAAGTCTAATAAACCGGAAAGAAGGGAATAATAGGTTCAACATAACTTGCATTGTGTGGAGACATCTTGGCATGTGTTTCCTACAAAGTAGGCTAATTACCAATGTTAATTGTACCTTGTGACATCAATGCTGGTGGAAACCTATATGATCACACAGATCTCTAGGATGGTGCGGGCGACAGATGCAAGTGGGAGGGCTACTCCTAGGGCAGTAAATCTGCACTCATGTGTAGATTTAAAGTTACTCCACGATATTATTCCAAAGAAAAATATGGACCATGTTGATACTTAAATTATTGTCAACGTATCTTTTCTGAATGTCCCTATTAATGCAGATAGATTTTTGCTGACTATTCCTGTGAGACTCAGCACAATTGTTTCTGTAAACATAAATTGTGAAAGTCATATTTGTGTTCTACAATGAGTTAATGACACAAGAAAGAACTAGTGGATTGGCTTGGATAGTAATAACGGATGATGCTTTAAGAAGGTTGATTATGAAGAACCATTTGAATACCTTGTAATTATTTGAATTGTATTGCCATTATGATATATATTATACAGTTAAATAAGGTAGTAGTTCAAAGTTCAGACTTTGCTTTCTGAAGAGATGTAATTATTTGAACCGTGTACAAATATGGTGTATGTATATATATATAATTCTTTTTCATAATGTTTATACATAAGGTCCAGTTTCAGATTTCTCATCAGGCCTCTGATTTCTGGGGCACTACCCTCGTCTCTTTGATGGTGGACCACCGTAGCTTTATCCCTTGGTTTATCTTTGTGGAAGGAAGTCCATCGGTTTCTTAACGGAACACTGAGCCTTCCAAAGAAATATAATGTCTGCAAGAGGAATAACATCGAGATTTGTTAACGACGTTCACCAAACTTGATTACATCTTGGGGCCTGACTATGGTCACTCATCCCCATGACACCGTCACAGTGCCATACAACGGCCACCTGGGCGCTGGCACATGCCGCCAGCTTCCCTTGCGTGTATGTGCTATTATGTTGGCATAATTACATCGTGTTTCTATCATCTTACTATATAAGAGGCCTATGATACAAGTGTCCTATTACGACACGACTTCATATTCTGTCTAAACAATATACAACTCAGAGTTCAAATGTAACATACCTTGTACATTATATTCGACACAATTCCAACAAACTCTACCTTGACGAATATTCTCCACCACCTTGAATTTGTCCATGCGTCAAAGTTCCACATACATTGGACTTGAGTTTATCCATGAGAACCACTGCTACTCCCAAACTCCATGTGACTCCACTCGCAAATGTAGTCCCTTCTTTTCTTGATCACGGTCAACATTCGAGCAAAATTAAGTTCCTCTTTACTCTACTTCGTGCTCCCAACTTCTGGAGTATTCGTTCAATGCCATCACGCCCTGATCACCGATCTGCGTGAAAGTGAGAAACTCACTTATCAGGTGTCACACGTAAGAGTTAGCTGAACTCAACATCCTCGCTCTTCCATGACCGCCTATCTGAAACTTGAAAAAAAATCGTCGTTGCTTGTTGTCACCCTGATTCAAATTCGCAACTGTCTCACCACATGTATGACCACCAGAGCCCTGGCTCGTCTCCATGTCCCATGCATACCGCACACCTTGCCACTATTACCGCATCCAGTCTCTATTGTCCCGGTCAAGTCTCATGGGCCACGGACCCACACCATTCAACCGTCACTACAGAATACCACTGGTCATCGCCGACTGATGACGAGTCTCACGTTTCCATCAAACCACTGAGCTCCAGTCCGAACCACATGTCTCATGCTTTTCCCACTGAAATAGGCTTTGACTCTTTGTTGACTTCCATTGTAGCCTCTTAATCAGCCAAGTGAAGTCTTCCATCAGACCTCGGCTCCACCTTCAACATGACCTCGTTGTAGATGATCAGTCCACCCTCACGCCCCATCGACTTCAAACTCTGTGTGTACACCACCTTAGATCAACCCCGCGCCATAGTCTTGTTGAAGCCACACAAGCCCTTAGGCATTTGCCACATGTTCAAGCATCCTTGTTGCGCCAAAAAATGTCACCCTTGTCTGCTATAACCCAAGGTTTCCGGTCTCGTCGAACTTCTCCACCTCAAACCTGGTACGTGATGACACCATGGTTCTTTGAACGGCTGACCCTGTGAAAATTTATCTGAGATTTCCACGCGATGCCCCAAGTACACGAACGAAACCTTCACGTGCTACTAGCAATTCCAACCAAAAATTTTTGGTGTTCACATGATGGCTCCCTTGGCTAAAAAATTCAATGTTGGCTAATTGCCTTGCCAAAGCCTTCCGCCGGATGTGCACAAACGAGGGATGTTTTATCCTTCAGATGATCTGCCTTTTGTGTCAACACGAGAACTTGGTCCTTCATTATCGTGTTGTGATTGCTTGTTCTTCGGTGGATTGAACACGTACCTCGGATTAACTCTAGCAAATACTATTAATGAAATCAGCATGGAAATTCACAGGGGCACTCACTTGCCAAGGCCTGCCGCCCGCTCGATTTGCCTCACGATTCGCAAAATAGTTGAATCCCGCACGGCGGCAAAGTAAAAAAGAAAAGCCGTCAAAAAGCTTTTTAGGTTTTAAAAGTGAAACTTACAATTTTTGCATCTAAAAATGCCAAGTTTCAACAAGTTTCGGAGATATAATCTTAAGCAATTTTTTTCTGTCGGTCGTACACACAAAATAATTAAGTTTTATCGGTCGCTCGTACTAAGTTTCAACATCGAAACTTAACATGTTTTTAAGTCATCAAAATATATTCAAAATTGATCTTATTTTAAAGCGTTGTTCACGAGAAACATGAATATGAAAACAGAACTTAATTTGAAATTTTTGTTTAAAAGATATAGGACGTTGAAAATCGGAAGGCAAAATAAAAGGACCGCACTATGGATCTAAGTGCCCCCGCACTTTTGTACCACAAATCCATGCACCTCAAGAGTAACGTAGTAAAACAGAAACATCATATCTCAACCTATGGATGTCATTTCCTCGAAACATCAGGAGTAATTAAGTCAACGCTACAAATGCCAATCATTCTGTTGGGTCCTTCTACACCAGAATGTGCTATTATAAGACATACAGTGCATAAAATAACTCTTTGGCTCAAGTTGATGGAACCATCCATAATTTTCTAGCATACCCTCACATGGCAAGATAAGCCACCAATGTGGCATAGAATTAAATAAAGAAAGATATGATTTAGTATCATATCATGATACCGTATCATAATAAATGTTATGCTACTATATGTCATGTATGATAATAAAAGGTCACCTATGATACTAGTATATGATACACTATGCATTACGGAGACAACATCATATGCATGAATCATAGGTCTGGTTCATTGATACTTGATGAGATAATATGCTCCAATTTACCTGGCGGTGTCTCGTTCCAGGGAGAAAATGAAGTGGAATAGGATATGGTTGCGTGTTGGTATATCTGGTGGGAACGACGTCAAGTGTCCCATGATAAAGAGATTGGTACGCCAGCACGATCGTCTCTACAGATTAGGGGTATCGTTGCTAACTGGATAGCAGAAAAGAAGCTAGTTCCTCCACGACAGACTAGATGGTCTAGACCAGCATCAGGCTGTATAAAGCTTAACGTTGATGCTTCATATCATGTTGACTCAGGTGCAGAGGCAAGTGGTGCTATTTTACGAGATTCGAAGGGAGGTTTTGTTGCAGCGGCCATGGAATATAAACCGAATGCAATGGACGCTCCAACGATGGAGGCGTTTGCGCTATTATTGGGACTACGACTTGCTGAGGAGATGGGCATTTTTTCTTTGTCCATTGAGAGCGATTCTATGGAGATTGTTCAATCTATCCAGAATCCGGATGACTACCGGGCGTCAGGTGCGGTAATTACTGATGATTGTCGAAGGTTGATGAGTTCTTTTGGCAAGGCGACAATAAATCATTGTGTGCGTGATGTAAACGAGTGCGCTCATACTATTGCTCGTTTTAGTTTCTTGGGTCAGGAGTCAAGGGTGTGGCTTGATAAACCTCTGGATTTCCTGATTCCGCTTATTGTAAAGGATATGATTATGAATGAAATATAGTCGCCGAAGTTCAAAAAAAGTTATGATACTACTCACTACGGGCAGCCTAAGAGTATCATCCACTGTCACCTAAATCAAATAGAAATATAATTTGGCACTGTATTTAATGATGTGTGTGTGAGAGAGAGAGAGCCCTAGTATCATATCATCATATACAATTCATAGCACGTCAAACAAGGAAAAATAATTAAAAATAAATCATAGCCACAACTTTGTATGGAGATTCTATAAATGAATAAATGAAGTGTCAATATGATATTAGTCTATGATACTATGCATTGAGGAGTTAGTGGCATACTAGTATTATATGTATGGTACTAATTTATGATACTCCCCACTACGAGGGGTCTTACAAGAGTATCATGCACTACCATTTATAAACTGGTATCAAACTATAATTAAAGATATGAGCAAAGATTCTAGTGTCATACCATGATATAGTAAAATATAGTGCACACAAAAATTAATAGTTAATAAATAAGGTGGCATGAGCATCTACAACCGTATTGGGTTATTTTGCCTCCCTTATATCCACAAACACGTCTGAACATGTCAGGTTGCGCAACCTCCCCCCTCCCGCGCTCAACACACACACATTTGACAACCCCCAAGTACATACAAATACATGCAACGCCAATCAACACATACATTGATCATCACATCGCACATACGATATATGGCAGGTCATACATAACCAGAGGACAACCTGACATAGCAGTTCCTAGAACTACGATCATACTAATATTGGATAGTACTAAGCATTTTACTAGAAAAATGGGGAAAGATCTTCACCTCTTTGCCTTGCCCTTACCCTTTCCCTTGTCATTTTTTCATTTCCTAAGCGACGGTAGTACATTGCAAAGACAACATAGGAGTCATCGTCTAGGGGGCATTGAAGTCGGTGGCAGAGATGGAGGAGTCGGAAGAGGAGGGGGGCCCAATGAGACATCGGGCGGCATGGCCTGCTCCAAGGTAAGGAAGCGAGCTTTGGCGACGATGGCTGATTGCTCAACTTTGAGCAGTTCTAATGCTCTGATGCCTCCTACAATGCATGGAATTATTGGAGCGATGGGCGGTCGTCGTGCATCGCACCGGTCAATGAACGACCCAAGACGCCACGGACCAGTCACTCCTCGTCGGACTTGAAGGGCACGGTGGCCCACTTGGAGCGGCTGGATGATATGTCTCCAACGTATCTATAATTTTTGATTGTTCCATGCTATTATATTATCTGTTTTGGATGTTTTATATGCATTGGGACTAACCTATTAACCTAGAGCCCAGTGCCAGTTTATGTTTTTTCCTTGTTTTTGAGATTCGCAGAAAAGGAATACCAAACGGAGTCCAAACGGAATGAAACCTTCGCGATGATTTTTCTTGGACTAGAAGACACACTAGAGACTTGGAGATCAAATCAGACGCCCCCACCCTTGTGGGCCCCTCGTGACCCTCCTGGCCTAATTCTTTCACCCAAATATTCACATATATTCTCAAACCACCAGAAGCATCCACGAAAACACTTTTCCACCGCCGCAACCTTGTGTACCCATGAGATCCCATCTAGGGGCCTTTTTCGGCATCCTTCCGGAGGGGTATTCGATCACAGAGGGCTTCTACATCAACTCTAATTCCCTTCCGATGAAGCGTGAGTTGTTTACCTCAGACCTACGGGTCCATAGCTAGTAGCTAGATGGCTTCTTCTCTCTCTTTAATTCTCAATACCATGTTCTCCTCGATGTTCTTGAAGATCTATCCGATGTAATCTTCTTTTGCGGTGTGTTTGTCGAGATCCAATGAATTGTGGATTTATGATCAGCTTATCTATGAATATTATTTGAATCTTCTATGAATTCTTTTATGCATGATTTGATATCTTTGTAATTCTCTTCGAACTATCGGTTTAGTTTGGCCAACTAGATTGGTTTTTTCTTGCAATGGGAGAAGTGCTTAGCTTTGGGTTCAATCTTATGGTGTCCTTTCCCAGTGACAGTAGGGGCAGCAAGGCACGTATTGGATTGTTGCCATCGAGGATAAAAAGATGGGGTTTTCATCATACTGCTTGAGTTAATTCCTCTACATCATGTCATCTTACTTAATGCGTTACTCTGTTCTTCATGAACTTAATACTCTAGATGCAGGCAGGAGTCGGTCGATATGTGGAGTAATAGTAGTAGATGTAGAATTGTTTCGGTCTACTTGACATAGACGTGATGCCTATATTCATGATCATTGCCTTAGATATCGTCATAACTTTGCGCTTGTCTATCAATTGCCCGGCAGTAATTTGTTCACCCACTGTATTATTTGCTATCATGAGAGAAGCCTCTAGTGAAACCTATGGCCCCCGGGTCTATTTTCCATCATATAAGTTTCTATTTTCCATCATATAAGTTTCCGATCTACTATTTTTCAATCGTTTACTTTCAGATCTATAAACCAAAAATATTTACTTTACCGTTTATCTATCTCTATCAGATCTCACTTTTGCAAGTAACCGTGAAGGGATTGAAAACCCCTTTATCGTGTTGGGGGCACGTTGTTTGATTGTTTGTGCAAGTATTAGGTGATTTGTGCGTTGTCTCCTACTGGATTGATACCTTGGTTCTCAAACTGAGGAAAATACTTATCTCTACTTTGCTGCATCACCCTTTCCTCTTCAAGGGAAAAACCAACACAAGCTTAAGAAGTAGCACTGGACACGTCCCGAGCCACTTGCCTGGCGCGGCGAGCTACCCATGCCTCGAACTCGAGGAGCCGTCGTGGGATTGGTGGACATGGCCCTATCAAGTAGCGTCGTTTGCGAGTTTGCCCGTTGTGATGATCAGGAGTTGCAAGAGCCCAGTAGGGCCACTTGTGACAACACGAACCTCGACGAGTGAGGTTGCACTCACCCCGTCGAGCCACCTAGGCGGTCGTGGAGTTTGAGGAGCCCCGTCGGGCCATCGGGAAGGGCGTGGAGCTCGAATCCACCTCTAGATTATCCCTGTCAACGGGGTCTACCTCAGACCTAGATTCGCTTCTAGTGCCAGACATGTTGGCACGGGACAGTGGAGATGAACCTCGGTCCAAAGCAGAGAGGATAGCTCGAGAAGTTGAGTAGAAGGAGCTAGAGTTTGGTCTAGGGTGCGATTTTGTAGGGCCGGGGTGGGCCAGGCTGGGTGATAATCCGCAAGTATAGGGGATCAATCATAGTCCTTTCGATAAGTAAGAGTGTTGAGCCCAATGAGGAGCAGAAGGAAATGACAAGCAGTTTTCATCAAGGTATTGAATAGCATCAAGGATCTGGACATTTAATATTTCACAAAATAAATCAACTAGCATCAACTACAAGATGTAATCAACACTACTAGCAACCCACCGGTACCAATCTAAGATTTTGAGACGAAGATTGAATACAAGAGATGAACTAGGGTTTGAGATGAGATGATGATGTTAAAGATGTTGATGAAGATTGATCCTCCCACGATGATAGGGTTATTGGTGATGTCGATGGCTCTGATCTCCCCCTCTCGTAGCGAAGTTTCCCTCGCGGAATCGCTCCACCGGAGAGCAAAAGTGCTCCTGCCCAGGTTCTGTCTCGAGACCGTGGCGCTTCATCCCGAAAGTCCTCCTCTTATGTTTTCTAGGGCAAATGGGATTATATACCAGAAGATGGGCCATGGAGGATGGCCAGGAGCCCCAAAAGCCACCAGGGTGCACCCTGGTGCCTTGTGGGCACCTGGTGGGCCCCCGTGTGGTATTTCTTTCTTCCAGTATTTTTATATATTTTAGAATAATTCTCCATAAAATTTCAGCTCATTTGGAGTTGTGCAGAATAGGTATCTCTGACATAGATTTTTCAGATCTAGAATTCCAGCTATCGGCAGTCTCCCTCTTCATATAGATCTTGCAAATTAAGAGAGAGAAAAAGCATTAGAATTGCACCACAAAGTATTGTATTGATTAAAAACATCATAAATAACAGTAGGAAAATGTAACACCCCGGTGTAATGATGCTACAGTAATTCCTAAGATCAAGCAAATCATTCTGCTAAAGCAGTGCTTAGTCACTTTGATCAATATCTCATTTCAAATTCCAGTCAAATTCAAACTCAAATGTTAAGTGAAATTCAAAGTTTCTCAAACATGAAAACTAAAATGTTCATCATGTGGCAAATATTCTTTTGATAGTATTGGCGGTGAACCAACATTTTTGCAAAATGTCTAAGTGCCCTAAACTAATTTAAATAGTGGCTAAAGCAATTAAATTAAATGCTTTTGAGTTAAAAAATGCTAAACTATTTTATTTTGGTTCCAAACTTGTTGTTCAATGTCCTAAATTGTTATACTATTTAGGTGTAAGTTT
>NW_024119002.1:0-9265 GCF_003073215.2 Triticum urartu
TCTACTCTTTAGCACATGCTATGCAGGTGAAATGATGATACCATGCCAAGTTTCAACATTTTCAGAGTTCATTTTGTAGTGATTTTCAATTTCACGTTCATTTAGCTCTCTAAACAAATCGGTAAATGACTGAAAAACAGCAAATGATGTCAGAACGTGTTCGAAATTGATGACGTCGCTTAGAATGCTGCATAGCGAACGCAAAAGAAATTGGGATTTCAAATAAGTTTAAAAAACATTGAAGTGCCCGTGTAACAGGTGAGTTCTCGTCCGAAACCCTGATACTCCGAAAGACATTGTCCAGTTTGTACACGAAGTGCGTCCAGTTTTTGCCTTGACCCTCTCTACTCTTTCGCACATGCTATGCGGGTGAAATGATGATACCATGGCAAGTTCCAACATTTTCATAGTTCATTTTGTAGTGATTTTCAATTTCACGGTCATTTAGCTCTCTAAACAATTCGGTAAATGACTGAAAACAGCAAATGATGACAGAACGTGTTGGAAATTGATGACGCCGCTTTGAATGCTGCATACTGAACGCAAAAGAAGTCGGGATTTTAAATAAGTATAAAAAAAATTGAAGTGTCCGTGTAATATTTGAGTTCTCGTCCGAAACCCTGATACTCCGAAAGACATTGTCCAGTTTGTATACGAAGTGCGTCAAGTTTTTGCCGTGACCCTCTCTACTCTTTCGCACATTCTATGCAGGTGAAACGATGATACCTTGTCAAGTTTCAACATTTTCAAAGTTCATTTTGTAGTGATTTTCAATTTCACGTCATTTAGCTCTCTTAACAAATCGGTAAATGACTGAAAAACAGCAAATGATGTCAGAACGTCTTGGAAATTGATGACATCGCTTTGAATGCTCATTACTGAATGCAAAAGAAGTCGGGATTTCAAATAAGTTTAAAAAACATTGAAGTGCCCGTGTAACAGATGAGTTCTCATCCGAAACCCTGATACTCCAAAGACATTGTCCAGTTTGTACACGAAGTGCGTCCACTTTTTGCCATGACCCTCTCTACTCTTTTGCACATGCTATGCGGGTGAAATGATGATACCATGCCAAGTTCATAGTTCATTTTGGTCTCTAAACAGCAAATGGGTCAAGTTTCAACATTTTCATAGTTCATTTTGTAGTGATTTTCAATTTCACAGTCATTTAGGTCTCTAAACAAATCAGTAAATGACTGAAAAACAACAAATGATGTTAGAACGTGTTGGAAATTGATGACGCCGCTTTGAATGATGCATACTAAACACAAAGGAAGTCAGGATTTCAAATGTTTAAAAAATATTGAAGTGCCCGTGTAACAGATGAGTTCTTGTCCGAAACCCTGATACTCCGAAGGACATTGTCCAGTCTGTACACGAAGTGCGTCCAGTTTTTGCCGTGACCCTCTCTACTCTTTCGCACATGCTATGCGGGTGAAATGATGATACCATGCCAAGTTTCAACATTTTCAGAGTTCATTTTGTAGTGATTTTTAATTTCACGATCATTTAGCTTTCTAAACAAATCGGTAAATGACTGAAAAACAGCAAATGATTTCAGAACATGTTGGAAATTGATGACGTCGCTTTGAATGCTGCATACTGAACACATAAAGTCCGGAGTTAAATAAGTTATTAAAAATAAAAAAGAGGTGCAATGCTGGTTAATTAGCTTCAAGGCTTTCAGAATAGTGTAGACTGCACTGCACATAGAACCGGTACTAAATGTCTTCGTGGGGGCCCCAGCTTGACCACAGCCTAACACAACCTCATTAATACTGGTTCGTGGCATGAACCGGTACTAAAGGTTGTCCACGAACCGGTACTAATGATGTCCGCCCGCCTAGCCGTTGGAACCGGCACTAATGGACACATTAGTGCCGGCTCAAATTCAAACCGGCACTAATGTGCTTCACATTTGACCCTTTTTCTACTAGTGTAGGGATTTGATTAGCTTTTGTACATGGTATCTAACTCATATACGCCTAATAGAGAGATCCTTGAGAGTTACATGTGTGCAGGTAATTATGTGTGTTAACTCTCCGATCCTTTAAACTATGACCTAGGATGGCAATTCGTTGCCAACCATCGTGGTCCAGTACCACTTTGTTTATAGAGTAGAATTGCCCAAAGTCGACCCTGTATTGTCAAGCCCTAATACAAATCGAGCTTATGAAAGTTGTGCTTTGGCGGGATCTTGCTCTCAGACTATAGATCCAACAGTGGCAACATGTGTTTCCGATTCCTCTCATTCCAATTTAGAAGACTATCAATATGAATTATCTTCAGCTTGCTTTCTCTCTTGTATTTCTGCTTGCTAGGTATTGTATTATATGGATGGGTATGAGAAGAGATGGGGGAAAACAAGCAATACTGCAGCCTCTTATATCATGAGCATTTGAGTAAGCGTTGCATGTTGTAACATGCAATTATGCATGATTTCTGCTCTATCTACTACTATTTTAAGGCATATCATAAGTTCATTTGGTGGGAGAATTTACAGCCATGTACCAAACGGTATGAATGGGACTAAAACCCAATGAAACTCCGATGGTACTATCATACAGTGTCGACCAAAGACACACTCTCACCTTTTTGGACAGTATAAGTAGAGAGGTAAAATATTGCAGACTACAATCCCATAGGTTTCTCGTTGGTGTAACAAAAAAATCCACAACCTTTTAAGTGAATTTTAACATAGACTCGACCTAGAAGGCAATAAAGCGTGCAAACGGAAATCTAGCTTGTTCTTTGCTAATGCTCGCAACAAAAAAACATGATTTACTGAACCACAAGGTGCTGGTGGATCACCTGTATCTCAGTATATACATCCTACATGCATAGTCAGTTCATGTTCCTATCGGACTGCTAACTTCAATTATCTTCACCTTGCTTTTTCTCTTGTATTCTGGTATGGATGGACATGTATGGAAGTGATAGAGGAAAAGATAACAAGCCACATCATCTTGTACTGCGAGCTTCTGAGCAGGTGTTGCATGCTATATAACACAAAAATAAAAATGTCTTTGACATTAATTTAATTTAATTCAATGTGACATTTCTTCTCTGTCTAAAGTAAGGCATACGTTTGAAATATGACTCAATATGCCAAGGTCCTTAGTACCACTACCAAAGCAACAACTTATGTTTGTCGATCCCAGAAAAAAAGATTTTAGTTTGAATAGCTCCCGAGGCCATCTCATTACAATTCCACAAGTAGCAGAACACAAATCGTTCCAGTACCATTCCTCCCAATACAAACCCAACAAATCATTCCATCAAAGCTATTGCGGTTGCTGGACTATCTTTCACATGCTTGGCTGCTAATAGACAGTGTGTGCCTCCATTGTTACTCCCAATTCTTTCAGCACAGTTTTGGATGGCGCGTCTTCTTTTATTTTGACAAGGAAACCCCTATTGTAATTTATTTATTTATTGCTTGCTACCCTAAAAGGCGGCTTTCAGGATATAACTGTACTCTGATCCTATAAACTCTGTCAGACATTGCAGATCAGCTGCGGAACACTGTGATATGTTACCACTTCGTTTACAGTTGTAGCATTGCCCAAAATCTATGTTTACCTCTGAATCTCAGCCTATACATCCAACGAAGTCAGCATGTGTTTCTGATAACTCACATTCCAATGGACAAGGCTCTAAACTTGAATCATATTCAGCTTACTTTCTCTCTCTTGCATATCCGCTTGCTAGCCATTGTATTATATGGATGGGTATGACTTATGAGAAGTGACGGGAAGAAAACAATGCTTGCTAGCTTCTTATATCATGACTTCATGAGCCTTTGGGTAAGTGTTGCATGTTGTAACATGTAGAGAAAAATGGTCTGCAATGTTCATTCAATGCAAGATTCCTGCCGCTCAATCTAGTACTGAAAACATATCACAATTTCTTGTTGGGAGTTTTATTTATTTATTGAGATGTTGGAAGAATTTATGAATATTACAGACGTTGTGGCAATGACATCTAGGCTCTTCTCTCAGTCACAGCCTCCAGATGAAAAAAGAACCAAGATCCCATAATTAAAGTACCAATACAGCACATCTAGCTGTACCACAAGCCGGCATACATATGCAACTAGCACTAAAAAAATGATCTTGCAATATTCATCCTGCGAAATGAACAATGTCTCAGGCTACTCGCCGTGTACACAAAGCTGCCACCAAACTTAGAAAATTTCAACTTACCGGTGGATATATAGGAGTAAATGATTAGGGCGTCTCTAGCCGAGCCACTAAAAAGCTTTAGAGTAAAAATTTCAGTTTTGCTCCCCTAAACTGGACCTAGTCGTTCTCTTATCCGCCCTCGAACAGATTTTTTTTACTGCATGGCCACCCCGAGGAGTAAATATACTCGTCAGTGGCCGGCTGAAGTAAAAATCTTTTTCGCTCCGAAGACGCCACTTTTCGTTCTCCCTCGGCGGCGGCCTCGGGCCTCACTGGCGACCTCGCCGCCCTTTTCCGGTCGCCGGCACGACCAGCCTGTCGTGCTTCTTCCTCTGCACCCTCGCCTTTTTCTCGTCGCTGTTGTCGCTGTTAGAGTATTCTAACCGATTCCCTAAAAATAGTGAAGTATCCGGCGGAGTAAATCCTTAGTGGAGTATATTTACTCCACTAAGTTTTGGCTGGACCTAGCCGATTCCCTATATATAACGGAGTAAACTTTTTGTTTTTTCTAAACTTTGCAATTCTAGTATATATTGCAACTACATATTAGCACAATATAGAAACTAAACATAAATTTGAATGTGCAAGCAAATCATGAATATAGTTTACAAACCAAATTCAAATTTTACAAATTGAATTATTCAAATTTAAACACGCTGAATGGTTCAAATATAGCAAACAGCATATGATAGAACAACTAGGAGTCGCTAAGAGATGTTGCCAATGATGCTCAACAAGATCTTGTTGGAGCTGAGCATGAACTTGACGGTTCTTGATCCTGTGATGCTCTTCTAGGAATGCCAAGATCCTGTTTGTATCATACTCTGGCTCAACCGGAGTCCCATTAGTGATATACTGAAAGTTCTCAGACATATCTCTCTCGTCTTCAATGATCATGTTGTGCAATATGATGCAACTAGTCATGATCCGTCATAGAACCTTGGAGCTCCAGTACTCGGCAGGGCCACGAACAATTGCAAAGTGCTTCTGAAGCACATCGAAGGCTCTCTAAACATATTTCCTAGCAGCTTCTCGACGTTGGGCAAAGTGAATGTTTTTGCTACCTTTTGACCAAGGTGGCCCATGGTGGCCTTTGTACCGACCCTTCCACCCTGCAGGACAATTCTTCCATGTCCAGTGCATAGAGGCAAGTGATCCAAGCATCCCTGGCGATCCTCTTGCTTCACCCTCAGTCATCAGCCTCTTGGCGACTTCCTCGGTTGGCGCTCTCCAGTACACCGGGCCAAAAACAGCGATCACTACTTTAGTGAACCTTTGAACAACATCCAAGATTGTGTCTTCATCAATGCGAACATAGTCATCGATTGCATCGGCCGAACACCCATATGCCAAGACTCGAACATCCGCAATGCACTTCATCAAAGGGCTTGCACTTATCTCTCCACATGCATTTCTTCGGAGATTGAACCAGTCATCATATCTCTCAACGGCTGTTGCAATGGTCAGAAAAAGACTTGTGTGCATCCGAAAAAGTCAGCGAAAGTACTTCTCCGGATATGTTGGCTTTGGGTCAAAGTAGTCTCTCATGATCTTGGCATGACCCTCCGCTCTATCACAGTTGATGTGTATGCGGCCAAACTGTGATCCTCTCCTCGGCTGCCGAACATCATCATTGAAAATCATGCCTAAAATGGTGTCAAAGTCATCATGTCTTCTTCCTCTTTGGATGACGACGAGTCCTCGAAGGCCATCTTCCTCAACCTCTTGATCTACAATTCAAATGGCTAGGTTCAATCCGAATGGCTCGGTTCACAAAGAAACGACAAAAAAAACTCACCTAGACAATTCGTCGAACACTTGCGGTGCGGTGGTGGTGCACCGGCCGGCTGGTGTCGTTTTGACCAGACAGGCCAGCGGCAACGAGAGGGAATGGCCTGCAATGGTGTGATATCAAGGTGAGATGCGGCGGCCAACGGAAAAGGAAGAAGCAATGAAGCAATACGACGAATCAACAATGGCGACGGCGGCGGCGGTGGCACTGTTTCACATTGATTCCGGCGACGGCGACGGGGGCCGGACGGGCTCGATGTCGGGCAAAAGGGCGGCGAGGGGCAAGGGAGGCAATGAGGTAGCGGCGGGGCAGGTGGGCAATCACGAGGAGTCGCGCCGATGATTTTGCCGGGGCGGGAGGCGATGTGAGGGAGAGGCGTGGCTTTTACTCAGCCACCACGCGGTGGAGTAAATTTTAAGAGAAAGTTGAGGCCAAAGTAAAAATATATACTCCCTTACGACGGATAAAGGATCGGTTAGGTGCCGGTTAGAGGAGTAAAACAGATTTTTACTCCTCAAACCGGTTATAAGGGATTGGTTAAAAATGTCCTTACTGTCGGGCGTACGTGGTTTCTGCCTCTTCCAGTGCTCAGCTTGTATATAGTCAAATCAACGCGAGCATGCTCAGCCCCGACAGGTGCCATACTCTGCCAGGATGCACACTGCCTACAGGGGGACACCGTCGACGGGTTGACCGTCCATTGCTGCGGCCTGTGGGGAACGCGTGTCGCATATCGCGATCGCCAGCGAGAACGTCCGTGAGCTGCTGGCCAGCATTGATGCCCCCTCCGTTTGTTGGCGAACACAAGACACAATTTTTTGGTACATTGTTCGCAGTAGCCGCTGGCGGCGGAATGGCAATATGACATTTTTTTAGAGGAAAAGGGCTCAAAGCCCCGGTTCCAATTGGATAACCAAAAGAAACCAGACAAAATTCAGTACGTTTACAAGAACGCGGGGGAGAAAACAGCACACGCGCTGCTCCAGCAAAAGCACCAGACTAAGCCCACGGGGCCTCTGTCGCTATTAAACTGAATGTTACGAAGCAAAGTTAAACACAGGGGAGCTGCAAGCCAATACTAAGAAATCACTCGCTAGCAGTCCCTCTTGGGCACTTCTTCAGTCCTAGCCAGGATCCGGCCATAGTAGGAGGGGCGGGGATCTTGCCATCTATTCCAGCTTCCGCACCATGATCGACACTTTTCCTTTGACACTGGTAGAAAAAGGGTCTGTTGTTCCGGTTCGTAAGGGCCTTTTGTCCCGATTTCTGAATCAGGACTAAAGGGTCGGTACTAATGCCCTGTCCCTTTAGTCCCGGTTCAATCCAGAACCGGGACAAATGGGCCTCCACGTGGCGTGTGCACGGAGCCCAGGTAGGAGACCCTTTGGTCCCGGTTGGTGGCACCAACCGGGACCAATAGGCATCCACGCGTCAGCATTTCTGTGGCTGGAGTTTTTGTTTTTCTTTGAAAGGGGGGGTGGGGTGGGGGGTTTGGGGGGGTTAATTTAGGTGTTTCATATATTGTGTTAGCTAGCTATAATTAATAGAGAGAAGTATCCTCTCTTATGTCCGTACTTGGTCGACGCTACGTACTATACATACGTATAGAGAGGACTAGACACGCTAGCTAGCTTGTAAGCAAACGAAGGAAACAGAATATCGTCTGAACATATATGCATGCAGAGAGAAGTGATATCGACCACCTCTCCTTCTCCGAGAGATTGGTCGAACAACAAGTTCTCCTATATCTATCCGACACTACCGGCTACATATATACAATAATTATCTCTTACAAATATAATCATACGGACTCATGGTCCACATAGTATTCTTCGTCTTCAGCGATCACGTGGTCAAGAAAGAATGCCGTCAATTCCTCTTGAATTGCTCGCATGCGAGCTGGTGCTAGGAGTTCATCCCGCTTCCGAAACATCTAATTTGAAGAAGGGGGTCAATACATATATATATGAATGAATGAAACTCAACACAAATGATGGTAATAAAATAGCATTGTGAATGTTGTTATTTACGTACTTCATATTGTTCGTCAGTGTAGCCCCGCTCATAGGTCGTGTGGCGGATGGACTCGCAACATAGTATCCACAGAAATCATTCCCTTATTCCTACCACAACCACTTTACAAAAAAATAGAGGTCAATCAAACTGATAAGCAAGAATGCCAAATGGTATTGATGAAACTAGCGCTTGAAACAATAGGAGATGCGTGGAACATGCTACTATAGTACTTACTTTCGGGTGTCTAAATTGCAGCTTCTTCGGGAGTCCTGGAGCTTTTTTGGAGAATTTTTTCCAAACCCTGCCAGACAAAGAAAACTATTACTTTATATATCAGGAAATGAACAAAGTTGCTGATATGGTGGATAATGATCGATTTAACTTACTTCTCGGGCATTTTAGTCATGTCCGCATAGTCCTGGGGATCTTTTCGTCTTGAGTCTAAGACGGTTACTAGTCCCTGCTCAAGTTTAATCTCTAGGAGAATATAGTGGTAACTGCACATGCATGCATAATGATGAAGCTTTACCCAACTAACTGCCCTACCTAGGGTAGGGTCATGGACCTGTCCTAACTGCCCTACCCAAGGACATCTCTAAAAGAAATCACCTTTTAATCGACTTGGAGGTGTTCCACTCGACAGACTCAAAGACACTCGACCAAGAAGCAATCACTCGACCAAGATCCAACCACTCGACGGCCAGGAGGCCTAAAGTCACTCCGCACGCTAACGGTCGGTCATTAAGTAGCTTTTATGGTCATCATAGCACTTTATTACTTGCGTTACCAGTAACGCCCTTCCTTAATGTACATTGAACCCTTCGTAACGTGGGCTGGCCGGGGTCCTGGCGCACTCTATATAAGCCACCCCCCTCCTCCGAGACAAGGGTTCGCACCTCTGTAATTCATACTCGCATAATCCAGTCGACCGCCTCCGGGCTCCGAGACGTAGGGCTATTACTTCCTCCGAAAAGGGCCTGAACTCGTAACCTTTCGTGCTTACAACTTCTCCATAGCTAAGATCTAGCCTCTCCATACTTACCCCCCTACACTACTGTCAGACTTAGAACCACGACAGTTGGCGCCCACCGTGGGGCCGGTGTTTTAGCGTTTTGTTGGAGGAGTTGCGATATTTTCCAACCCGAATCATCATGGTTTTCGGCGAAGTTTTGGTGGAGGGCCGCGAGATCCATCTCGGCGCGCTCACGTTCATCGCCGACGACTCCGCTTGGCTTCAGGAGGCTCCGCTCGACGTGGACGCACTTCCTGTCCG
>NW_024119003.1:0-9171 GCF_003073215.2 Triticum urartu
TGCACGGCTGAGTTGCTAGCCAACACATCAGATTACCTACGATAGTACTGCTAATGCATAGAATTTATATCCTGTTGACTAAACTAATTGTATTAAAATATTAATCCGAAAATTGCATCTGAAAAAAATAATGCGCCGGGGGTTTGAACTGGGCACCTACGGGCTCCTAAGAGGAAGCAAACCTTCATATCTTTTTGTCTGAACAAAATAAATTTAAATTCTTAACCAAAAGAAAGAAAGATTACAGCCTTGATGATTCAACCAGCAACCTCAAGCTATCATGTGGCCATGCATTCCACTAATATATAAATAATTATAAATATAATTTTTCATTCAAATTTTTTTATAAATATAATACATGGACATCCCAAGTGTTCATAATTTACTTATATAGTTTTTTTGTATAATTCTTACTTTAATTATATGATTTTCGTTAAATTAATATAAAGGAACACTTAAAAAATACAAATATTTGTATAATTCATAATTTATTTATATGGATTTTGGTCAAATTAATACGTGAATGTTTTCTCAAATTCCATGAGCATTTATTAATGTAATTTATTTATTTATATGGATATTATTCATAACACACTATTATAATTATATATTTTTTACATATATTTTAGAAGGAAAAATCAAACAGTTCAAAAATATATATAATGATTTATATATTTTGTTGGTTGTAGTGGCATGCATGTCCGCATGATAGCTTGTGGTTGCTGGTTCAAATCAGCAAGGCTGCATTCTTTTTTTTAGATTAAAATTTTAATTTTTTTTTGTTCAGTTAAAAGATATAAAGGATTATTTCCTCATAAAATCCCATAGGTAATTTGTGTGGTGTGGCTAGCGACGCACGGTTGGTACGCAGGTGTCCTGTACTCCTGTTCAAACCACTAGCTCAAACACAATTTCTGATCATTGTTTTTAATTCAAGCTGCTTAGTGAAAAGAATATAGAACATACGTATCATTAGCAGATCCGAAGGTAGTTGGGATGAGTTGGCTAGCAAGGCAAGCATGCAGCACGCATGTCGGCTGTTCGAGATCCTCCGGCGACTCATTTTTATTCAACTATAATAAAATAGAATGTCTCACTGACATGTGGGACCCGCTCAGGGCCAAGTGACCCACCTTATCCCACGTAGGCAGAGTATACAGCTGCATACGGAAATACAGTGCCAAGTCAGCGGTATGTATGGCAAATGCACCGTATTTGCACAAATGAGCCAACTTTTTACAGCAGTTCGATGTATACCGCAAGTTCTAGCACTAAAGTGACCATTCATGCCAAGTTCTAGCACCATTGATGTAATTGACTCGCCTAAAATAGATTCTTTTTAACCTGAAATCTCTTCCTAAACGGAAGACTCTTGCGCTAGGTGCCACAACCGCAAACCGTCTGGCGTTAGCAGCCAGCTCCTCGCTGTCGCTGACCGCCTAGCCCTCATCCGCTTCATCACGCTCGCCGACGCCTCCAGCTATGGCCTGTTCGCATCCCCGCTCCTCGCCGCCCGTCGGCTCCGAGCTCTACCTCTCCGTCTTCAAGCACTTCTTCTTCTCCTGTCTCCTCCAATCCCGCTGCCTCCGCGTACGCCCCGATCCACAAACCGCGCCCCGCATCCAGTCCTGGGTCTCCACCTGTGTTTTGATTTTCGGTTTGAGCTTTTTTTCGCCCTAGGCCGAAATGGCCGAATTTCGGCCATTTTCAAAATTTTCGGCTGAAATTTGACCAAAATTTGTCTGCAATTTGACATAAATTTAACCAAAATTTGAGTAATTTTGGCCTAAATATATTTTTCGCCTCAGGCCGAGATGGCCGAAATTCGGCCGAAATCCATATTTTGCGGCCGAAAATCAAAACACAGGTCTCCACCCGCCCACTGCCGGCGGCATACGCAAGCCGGGGCAAAAATCAGAGCTCTGTCTGTATCTCAAGCTGTTGTACGCCTGCCTTAGGGAGTTCGTGCCGACTGCGTGCAAGCCATTGCGCCGACTCATGGCACGCTCCTCCAGCGACCGACGCTGCCAACCCTTTCGCCCCCGATGAGTTCTTCCTCCACATGCTCGTCGGGGACGACATCTGGCCGCTGCCCGTGCAGACGTACCGTGCCTTCGTACTCAAGCTGCCCTCCCATGCTCAAGCTGAGCGAGCGATCAAGCTGCTCGTCGATGACGAGTCGTCATGTGCCTGAAGAGACTGCTGTGTTGGTGGTTCTGCACGCATGGTGTTTGAAGAAATGGCAGTGAGGAATGTGGTCTGCGATAGCCAGGTTTGATTCTGGAATCCCATGATACAGAGGCCTATGCATGAAGCGATGGTGTCCCTAACCAAAGCAACTAGGAGCTTCTTTGGTAAACCTCGGAGAGAAACAACCCTCACACACCTGCAGCTTAAGCTCATTCATAAGATTGATAGAAAACAATCAAGGAAATTACTTTGGTTAGAACATAGTTGGCTATGGTTGTAGTTCAAGTTGGATTTAACCCTTAGGAAGTTGCACAACAAGGTGGTACTAAGTTTGCTAAATGATGTTTTTTTTAAGTTAATCTATTTTTTTCTAGTCACTTTTTTGTTGGCATCCACAACAGTTGTAGTTGCATACATAGTAGTTCTCAGTTGGATATGATCATTAAAATGTTGCACAACACGGCGACACTAAGTTTTCTAGATGATGTTTACTCTTAGGTTAATCTATTTTTTAGTCATTTTTTATGTTGGCATTCGTAGTAGTTGTGGTTGCACACATAGTATTTCTTAGTTAGATATGTTCATTGAAAAGTTGCACAACATGGCGATACTAAGTTTTCTAGATGATGTTTACTCTTAGGTTAATCTATTTTTTCTAGTCACTTTTTATGTTGGCATCCGTAGTAGTTGTAGTTGCACACATAGTATTTCTCAGTTAGATATGCTCATTGAAAAGTTGCACAACATGGCGATACTAAGTTTGCTAGATGATATTTTTTCTTAACTTCATCTATCTTTTCTAGTCACTTTTTTTGTTGGCACCCGTAGTAGTTGTAGTTGCACATATAGTAGTTTTTACTTGGTTATAATAATTGGGAAGTTGCATGACACGATGATTGTAAGTTTGATAGATGATGTTTTTATTAAGTTAATCTATTTTTCCTATCCACTTTTTTATTGGAATCTACAGTAGTTCTAATTGCACACATAGTAATTCTCAGTTAGATATGATACTTTTAGAGTTACAAAACGGAATGTTTTCAGAATAGATACCTAAAATAGACCCTTATAATCATTTGAACCCCACCAATCACTCCCTTTTCCTCTTTTCCTTTTCCTATTGTTTTCCCTGTAGATCCCGTTGCGATGGAACTCGAGGCTACCATGAGCTCGCCCTCCCTCCTCAACCGCGTCCATCAAGAGCATGTCGCTCCGCCTCGGCCACTCCCAAGCGCACCTGCACCTGCGCTCATCCGCCTCGATCGCGGGCATATTGATGGAAGTAGCCGCCACCACGAGCCCGCACGCCCGTCCGCCTCAACCATGGACATCTCACCGGCAGTGGCGCTAGGAAGGAAGAGTAGGTCGCGTTTCGCTCCCTGCCAGGGCCGTTGTCTGCCTCGATCGCGGCCATCTTGCCTCCACCCCGTATGGCGCCGCCCATGCTCCATTCTCATAATTCTTGACCACAAATCTCGTAATCTTCGGTTGTTCGAGCTCTGATCAATGATTGAGACGGGGAATCGAACCTCCCCGCGAAGAATTAGAGATTGAATCCGGCTCAATTGGATATGATCATTGGAAAGTTTCACACACAGTGATACTAAGTTGGCTAGATGACATGTCATGCTGGCATTGAATGTTTGGTACCTTAAATACTGTTCATGTATCTCTCTTTCGTATTTTAATGATATTAGCTTTTTAGCAACAAATTGATTTAGTTTGCATCGAAGTTGTTCTCTCTAATAGGGGCAAACACATTTCATGATTAAGTAGAAGAAGTTGCACAATCATGCTTTTAAAGTTGGTCATGGACTGTCAGGCAGTTGGCTGGTGTAGCTGCTGAAGTTGCACATCCTACTGGTAGGGGTAGTTGGGGCGGGAGTGTCCACAGGTAGGAAAGAAAGCCGAATATCAACTACGACTGTTGGGCCATGACAGCAGATGTAGTTGTATATCTCATACGATAAGGTGTAGTTAAAAATGGTGTAATCTACACATCCATGAAATAAGGGGAAGTTGCACATGGACTACTAAACGGTTGGAGAGAAAAGCAGACGAAGTTGCACAACGGCTGGTAGGCAGTTGGCCGGGCAGCAGACGAAGTTGCACACCTTTGGGTAGGCAGTTGGCTGAGGGCAGCAGATGAAGTTGCAAATCTCAATGGCAAGGGTTGTTGAGGTGGTCAAACACTCTCATCAACATAATAGCTCACGCATGATTGTGGGAGTTGCACACGCACAGCACCATAGTCACACACACACAGGATCACGGAGCGACACACTCTTGTTGGCGTAGTCGCACACGCGTGACCGCGGAGCTGCACACTCTCGTCAGCATAGTCGCTCACGCATGGCAGTGGAGTAGCATACTCGTCTGCATAGTCGCACACGCATGACCACAAAGTTAGACACTCTCGTCAGCATAGTCGCTCACGCATGACAGCGGAGTAGCACACTCGTCTGCATAGTCGCACACGCGTGGCCACAAAGTTAGACAATCTTGTCGTCATAGTCGCCCACGCGCGGTCACGGAGTTGGACACTCTCGTTAGCATAGTCGCACACGCACGACCACGATACACACTCTCATCGGCATAGTAGCTCATGCATAACTTTGGGAGTTGCACACGCTCGATCACAGAGCTGCACACTCTCGTCGGCATAGTAGCTAACACAAGGCCGTGGAGTTGCACACTCTCATCGGCATAGTCGCACACGCAAGAGTAGATTTGCACACTATTTTTTGGATAGTCACACACGCACGATCACGGAGTTGTACACTCTCTCCCGCACAATTCTACAAGTACGACCACAAAGTTGCACACCCTCATCAATATAATCGCACACACGCCGCAGAGTTCCACACCCTGGTCGGCATAGTTTCTTACGCATAGAGCGGGATTGCACACACTCATCGGTTAGTTGTTCACGCACCACTGCGGGAGTTGCACATGTGTGGTGGCATAGTGGCATAATCAAACTTGCAGGAGTTGTCACGCGCGGTGTCATTGTCACACATGCACAATCAAGGAGTTGCACACTCTCGCTGGCATAGTTGGCCGGGGCAACAGACGGAATTGCACATCCACTACTAAGCAGTTGGCCAAGGCAGCAAACAGTGAAAACTGCACATCTGCGGGCAGAGAGAAAGATTGCACACCGGCTACTAGGCAGTTGGCAAGTGCAGCACACGAAGTTGCACATCTCACTGGTAGTGGATAGTCTGGGGTGAAAACTTCAACAATGAAAACTACAGTTCCACGTGTATGAGGAAAAGTTGCACACTGACTTTCCGGTAGTTGCACACTGACTGCTAGGCAGTTGCACAAAACGGGCACTAAATTGCACAAAAAAAAGGTCGTCGAAACATACCCATGTGGGATCTAATTTCGATGAGCATGTCATGATGATTCCAATAGTGAAAGAAGATCTTAATTTCGATGTTTGGTTAAAAAGTTAAGACATTTTTTAGGAAAATAGAACTCGAAGTAAATGCGTTCACACCAAAAAATGCATGCCCATGAGTTGGGAAAAGTTGCACGACGACTCTGAGATAGTTGTACATCGACGGCTACGCAGTTGCACAAAACGGGGAGTAAATTGCACAAGAAAAATTTCATCGAAACATACCCATGCGGGATCTAGTTTCTAAGAGCGCGCCACAAACAAAATAGCTCATTCTAGATAAGGAGATAAATATATTAGGACAATCTGAAGACCTAAAATAGAACAAAATTCTGTAGTGCGATGGAGATTATTGAGTTGTTACTAATAATTGCTACAAGAAAAAGAGGGAACTTAACAAACTGTGGGTGAAATGTAAGAGCCTGAATCATGACCTCTCTATGATCATTCTCATCAAAATATTCATAGCTTCATGCTATCTGAATCATCTAACGACTAGTAAAGGAAGTTGAGCGGATGCTAATCAGGTAAAGATCCACGTCACAGGCTACACTCAATTGAGGCGCGTTTTCATAACTAATCATTAACTATATCAAGTCTAGAAGTAGGTTTTGGAGACACACTCCTTTGTGTAGCAACAATCATAGCCATAGGTGGAGCAGAAGCACCGGTCTTGGTAGCCGGTGGAGTTTTGATGTACATGTAGATGAGCTTGTCCGCGTCCTCGTACTGAAGGTAGAGAAACTCCGCAACCGCAAGCATGATCTCCGTGACCGACGGCACAAGGCACATCCCCAGGTACATGATAATGTTCTTGTAAAGGAACGAGGCCAGATCCGGCGGCGGCTGCTCAAACGCTGTTTCCATCAGGAATGGGATAACCTGCCAAGTAAGAAGACACCAATCAATTTACCAAGCTGGATGAGCCGGGGTGCAGATTCGGCCAGGGAGCAGCGATCCAAGTTTAGCTCCTCGTACCATCGCGGCGACATCCCTAGCGCCGCGGCCAGCGGCGGGATCTGAGTGGAGGGATCATGAAGCGCTGCTTGGGGATGGCGGCGACAAAAGGTGTGGAAGGCGGCGAGCGCGTGGGCGGTCGGAGAAGCGGAGGCGCGAGGAGTTAGAGGAGGGGAGGGCAGAGGGAGGGGAGAAGAGGGCGTCGGTTTAGATGACGGCGACCGCCTCCATGGCATGGTGGTTAGGGAGGAGCGGGCTGAGTTGGGGACGAAGACGTGGGTGGATAGCGACAAACCCCAGCGATTGAAATCGCCCGACCAGACATCACCTGCCACCATGCGCGCGACCGTTCGGGGAGATCGCGCGGCCAGCGTGCGGCCGCTCGCGAAAGCCAGATAGTGCGCGTGCACTTTCTAGTATTTTGGATTTTTAATTTGACAGAGCATTCTCAGTTATTATTTCCATTAAAGAAATCGCTATATTACTTTTTACAAAGCAATAACCAAAACATAAATGAATCAACGCTGCTACACACACGACACTCACGATTCTACACATCCAGCCATCAAATTATTGAATGAAGTGTAGCACGGGCACCTAAGCATCAATCGTGCATGAAACGTCCATGAAGTATCGGCTGTGAAGTAGTTTCGTAAATGAAAAGGAATAAGAAGCAACAACTTAATACTAGACGTGGCGTTTCATGATTTCCATGTGATTTCCCTTTTATGTGATATTTAGTAAAGAATAATCGTGCTCATTCTTTTTTTTTAATTTGAAAAGGGAAATAATTCCCATTCCTTACTATTTTAATTTGAAAAGGGAAATGATTCCCCTCGACTAGCTGATTTCTTGGCTCCGTTCGCCGCCTCGCTCGCATAACACATGTCTCACGTGACGTGTTCCTAGCTAACATCAGCTATGTTATAAAGAAAATGAAGACGAAAAAAATCCGCAACAAAGTCTTCATTGCAAAAAAAAATCTGCAACAAGGACTTTGTTGCAAAAAAGATCTACAACAAAACCTCAGCTATAAAAAATTATGCAACAAGATCACTGTTGCAGAAATTTTCTGTAACAAGACCTATCTTGCAATGATGGAGGGCTTCCTGTTTTCCATGGGCATTCCCTGTCATGTCATATGTCGAAAAATAGTCCTCACTAATCTTGGTATTTTTAATTTAACAAAGCATTCTCAGTTATTATTTCCATTAAAGAAATCGCTATATTACTTTTTACAAAGCAATAACCAAAACATAAATGAATCAACGCTGCTACACAAATGACACTCACGATTCTACACATCCAGCCATCAAATTATTGAATGAAGTGCAGCACGGGCACCTAAGCATCAATCGTGCATGAAACGTCCATGAAGTATCGGCTCTGAAGTAGTTTCGTAAATGAAAAGGAATAAGAAGCAACAACTTAATACTAGACACGGCGTTTCATGATTTCCATGTGATTTCCCTTTTGTGTGATATTTAGTTAAGAATAATCATGCTCATTCTTTGCTTTTTTTAATTTGAAAAGGGAAATAATTCCCATTCCTTCCTTTTTTTTAGTTTGAAAAGGGAAATGATTCCCCTCGACTAGCTGATTTCTTGGCTCCGTTCGCCGCCTCGCTCGCATAACACATGTCTCACGTGACGTGTTCCTAGCTAACATCAGCTATGTTATAAAGAAAATGAAGACGAAAAAAATCCGCAACAAAGTCTTCATTGCAAAAAAAAATCTGCAACAAGGACTTTGTTGCAAAAAAGATCTACAACAAAACCTCAGCTATAAAAAATTATGCAACAAGATCACTGTTGCAGAAATTTTCTGTAACAAGACCTATCTTGCAATGATGGAGGGCTTCCTGTTTTCCATGGGCATTCCCTGTCATGTCATATGTCGAAAAATAGTCCTCACTAATCTTGGTATTTTTAATTTAACAAAGCATTCTCAGTTATTATTTCCATTAAAGAAATCGCTATATTACTTTTTACAAAGCAATAACCAAAACATAAATGAATCAACGCTGCTACACAAATGACACTCACGATTCTACACATCCAGCCATCAAATTATTGAATGAAGTGCAGCACGGGCACCTAAGCATCAATCGTGCATGAAACGTCCATGAAGTATCGGCTCTGAAGTAGTTTCGTAAATGAAAAGGAATAAGAAGCAACAACTTAATACTAGACACGGCGTTTCATGATTTCCATGTGATTTCCCTTTTGTGTGATATTTAGTTAAGAATAATCATGCTCATTCTTTGCTTTTTTTAATTTGAAAAGGGAAATAATTCCCATTCCTTCCTTTTTTTTAGTTTGAAAAGGGAAATGATTCCCCTCGACTAGCTGATTTCTTGGCTTCGTTCGCCGCCTCGCTCGCATAACACGTGTCTCACGTGACGTGCTCCTGGCTAACATCAGCTATGTGGCTAACATTGTTGGGTTTCGTAGTAATTTCAAAAAAATTCCTACGCACACGCAAGATCATGTGATGCATAGCAACGAGAGGGGAGAGTGTTGTCTACGTACCCACGCAGACCGACTGCGGAAGCGTTGACACAACGTAGAGGAAGTAGTCGTACGTCTTCACGATCCAACCGATCAAGTACCGAAACT
>NW_024119004.1:0-14036 GCF_003073215.2 Triticum urartu
GAAAGGGCCTTTGCCGTCCGCCGTTCATGCCTTTGCCGTCTGCCGTGGCAGACGGCAAAATAGCTGATTCCTGTAGTGAAATGCTATTTTGCGATCAGTGCAGGAAGTTTTTTATTGATGAATTTCAGGTTATGATAGTTGCCAATGAACCCTAGATCTAGGTAGTTGTATTTCAAAGTGAAGTATGAAGGTAGACATGATAGTTTCAATAACTATCTGCACTGGATGGCAACTAATTCCCTGATCAACTGTGTCAGTTGCCACAAATTTGTTTTCCATGTGGCAACTATTTTTGTGCACACACTATGGCTGCTGCCATGCTGTAGGCATGATAAAGTGTAGTAAATAGGTAGTCATGGTAGTTTCAGCAACCATGTGCACTGGATGGCAACTAATTTCCTGATCAAATGTGTCTGTTGCCACACAGTATGATTTCCATGCGGCAAGTATTTCTATTAACACACTAAGGCTGTTGCCATGATGTAGGCAGGATAATGTGGCAAATTCACTGTATAATAGACTCAATTTTGTGTTTTGCCATGCTGACTTGTGATATCTAAACATATTTGACCGTATTACATGGCAACTCATTTTTAATATGAGGTCAGTGTGTGAGTTGCCACATTACAGGTTGTTCAGTAGATGTTTTCAACACTTTTTGAATTGTCTTGTATTTTAACATGGCAATTTCAACCTAGTACATTTTCCTTTGAATATATGACAACTATGTGCACTAGATGGCAACTAATTTCCTGATCAAATGTGTCAGTTGCCACAAGTATGATTTCCATGTGGCAAGTATTTCTGTTAACACACTATGGTTGTTGCCATGATGTAGGCAGGATAATGTGGCAAATTCACAGTACCATATACTCAATTTTGTGTTTTGCCATGCAAACTTGTGATATCTGAACATATTTGGCCGTACTACATGGCAACTCATTTTTAATATGAGGTCAGTGTGTGAGTTGCCACATTACAGGTTGTTCAGTAGATGTTTTCAACAATTTCTGAATTGTCTTGCATTTTAACATGGCAATTTCAACCTAGTACATTTGCCTTTGAATATATGACAACTCATTTTTTGTATGAGGACAGAGTGTGAGTTGCCACATTATATGTTTGTGCAGCCGAAGATTTGTGCCTTTCTTTCGTACTATCTTGTGCTAACATGGCAACTTTAGCATTTTGTTTCAAGTGCCTTATGATCTGTACATTTTTCAAATGAAGCCAATGTGTTTTGTTGCCACATTTATTGTTGGACAATCATAGGGAGTGTGGGTGTTCATACGATATTGCCTAAACTTTTTGCCACTTTCAATTGAGCCCATGTGGCAAGTACATTCTGTTAGGTGGCAACTGCTTACTTCATACTTTCATTTTCACCCTGACATTTTGATTTGTTCTTACCTCAGTAGAATGGCTCGCGGCGATCATCAAGACGATGATGATGATTTCATGGAGTTACTGCGGCAGAATCGTGCAACTAGACGGACAACAGACGGCGATGAGGTAACTGTCCACCCCCAGCCCCCCTTCCCCCATATGTTTTGAATGTCATGTTGAGTTTGCAATCGTTTGATAGGGTCTAAACCTTCATGATAGTGAAACATGGCAATAAATGATCATTTCTCTATTTTGCAGAAGAAGAAACGTAATCGCAATAGGTCTTCACAGGAATGCCTGGCTATATTGACCGAGGGATTCACCGACGACCAGAAGGGAGCTGCTACTGAATTGGGGATGCAGGCTCTGATGGATGTTCGGTACAAGAATCTAGTGAACCCTGTATGCGACTGGCTCGGTGAGATTTACGAGCCCGCCTCCAGGAAATTTGTGATTCCGGGACGTGGAAGACTGCCGTTAGACGAGGAATCCGTGTTCTGCACGTTGGGTGTGCCCCGTGGAGAGATCAAAGTCCCGTATGAGGTCAATAATAAGATTGAGGAAACGTTGTTTGCCCGTTTGTTTCCTGGGTTGACATCCATGCCGAACACGACCGTGCTGGCAAATTCACTGGAGGGCATGACAACCCATGGCGAGGTTTTTAAGATGAAGCTACTCATATACGTAAGCTACTCACTACCAGTTTTTTGATGTTTTCCCATTTTGATTTCTGATGCAGCAACTTCTTGTCCTAAAATTTATGTCGTGTCGGCAAAACTAAAATAAGTGAAGAACATGAATTGGTGTAAGTTCATTGCGGACTTCCTGCATGATGCATTCTCAAACAAGATGTACCAGAAGGGTTGTCGACTCCATTTAATGGTATTTTTGTACTACTCTTTTGCAAACACTCCTAGCTCCTTGAGCATGCATGGCAACCATGATGGTGACATTGTGGCAACTACCATCATAACAAGATGGCAACTGCCATCAGAACAAGATGGCAACTGCCAACATAACTAGATGGCAACTAACACATATAGATGGCAACTAACAGAAATACATGGCAACTCTTTCCTTCTTCATGCCTTCCAACTTGATGATTGAAGGAACATACGTTAGCTTCTTTTTTTGCAAAATACCATGATGGCAACTGATATTTTTTTCTTTTTAAATTGTTGTACATCAGCTCATGTACGTCGATCGTCTTGATCTGTCCACTTTGGACTTTACTGGGATAGGAGGCCCACCGCCTCCACACAAGTTTGTTGTTTCTGCGTGGACTTATGATGTTGTCAAGGCGGTGCTTGCCGCGGACAAGATAACTGATACGAAATATGAGAAACTGTAGGTTAGTTCTGGCTTCTTTCTTTGCACGACATTCTTTCAATTTTGACGCTGCATAACATATGAAAAAATCCCCATACGGCAACCGCATGTGGCTAACAAGAGATGACTACCTTGTTAGCCATGGATGTCTGTGCATGGTATCCATGTCTTACGCCACATGGCAACTCTGCCATCCATTTTGAAACTTCTATCCTCTACCTCTTTTTTATTTTTTATTTTTGCAATACATGAACTGTTGGTTAGTGTTCATTGTTTTCTCTCTTTACATGCTAGCTGTTTTTTTGGTTTTTTCCAGCTGATGGCCAAGCATGCTATAGACTACAGCGTGTTTGGTGCGCCTCAAAACTTTGGAAAGTGGATGGGCGTGCACTCAGCTCCGTCTTGTCCTGTTGAGGTAATCAAGGATATATATCTATGGTTGTGTTCGGTTTATTTTGATCTTGTGCACGTGACTTTAATACGGTTGGTTACTGCTGCTTCTTGTTTCGTGCACAGGCAAGGGCACCTGTTGAGCATCTAATTGGGTAGCTTGCATCCGGAATGACCAGCTTGCTCGGGAAGTTAGTTGACGGTTGGACGTCCCTTAATGGCTCTGACAGCGACGCGGTTGCGAGGCAGTTCACTCCATTCGTTGCAGAATAGACACATCGGCCAACTAGTTGCCGTGGTCGGTATGACTACAACAGCTCGCAGGAGCTTCCTGACACACAAGATGAACTAGATGGAGATGCTGCTCTCGACAAGGATGACGACGGTGACATGGAGAACGTGCAACATGACCCCGACGATGATGAACATGTCGACGTTCGTGCAGGTGGTAAGAAGGGCAAGGGTGTACCAGATGTCCCCTCACCGGAGAAAGTTAAAGAACAGACAGTTGCGAGAGGCAAGGGGGTGTCGCCCTCAAAGAGGGGGAGGGATCCAGAGGAGGTTGGGCAGGGCTCTCCTGTCAAGAGACCTAGGACCGATCCCTTAGCTGCTAGGAGGAGGTTCGACTTCTATTTTAGTGTTTTGTTTTGTCTATCCTTTCGAACAAACTGACCCCCTTTTCCATTTGTTTTTGCTAAGCATGACAACGATTTTCGTGTCTGGCACTTGGCACCTTTTTCTGCCTCTTTCTTATATGTGCAGCGAGGCGACAGCTAGTGGACGAGCAGTTGCGAAGAAACAAGCACCAACACCAACCCGTGTTTCTGCTCGATTGAACAAGGGTGCCCCTATTGCTGGTGACACGCCTTCCACTAGGTCATCTCCTTGTACGTCGATGTCCAACACCGGTGATCCCATCGTGTTGCCAGATTTGAGGAAGACAGTCAAGAAGTAGGCTATCCCTGTTCTTTTTTCATTGCTATATTTTTGCTTTTCAATGCAACTGTTTAGCTTGCCACATGGTCTACTGCCATCAGTCCCACATTGCAACTGTTGTTTCTCCCATGCTCTATTTCTTTTTACTACATGGCAACTCCTGCTTGTTTTGCATGGCAATTGCTAACTAGGCAAAATGGCAACTCTTATTCCACCTACATGGCAAATACCAGCTTTTCCATCTATTTGTGCACTCATCCACACCTAGTTTTGAAATGACAGTCCTGGCACATCACACATTTTTTAAGATGTGTACCATGGCAACTGCTGCTTGTTCTGCATGGCAACTGCTAACTGGGCCACATGGCAACTCTTATTCCACCTACATGGCAACTATCAGTTGTTCATCTAACAATGTTCATGTGTTTTATTTTTTTCAGTGTGAAGAAGACTACCACACGCGTGACCAAGCAGAACCCCAGAGACCCACTCGAACGCATACACTCAAAGCTGTCGACAAGTGGCAACTCAGACGTTCATGAGGCGCCAGTGCACAAACCTGCTGCTGCACCGTCCACTGTTCCCACTAGCTCTGGTGCAAGCGGCCGACCATCTCCGCCGGTTGCAGATGTGCAGGCTATGACAGCAGGCATCCGTACATCTGGGAGTGACGAGTCGGTATCTGCCAGGACTGCTGAAATATTGCCCACTCTGCTCGCAATGAAGGATGCTGCTGTGAGCCATGCTACCCGATCAGCAAGTGTTGAAGTGGACGCCCCCGAGATCAACCTAAGCAAGGAAGATTCCCGCTCATCTGACACGGATTCCAAGCGCGTGGGTGGTGGCACTTCTACGTCCATGAAAGAAGGGGCTGAGGTGACAGTTCATAATGATATGCCATCCATAGGTGAGACTCTTAGCTTTTGGTGCTCCAGAGGTTGCCAAGGTGACCATTACGCGAGCTGGTCTTCCACCTAGGCGTCGTAGCCCTTGCAAGAAATCTGCAGACACACCCAATGCGCTGGCTGTAGCTAGGAGCAGCAGAGATGACTCTGGTTATGTGCTTGCGTCCACACTGTTCCCACCACCTACCAGAAGCAATGTTATGGAGAGAACGGAAGACCAGAGTACAACCGACCCAGGTGGCAAGCCGGGCACGACTGATAGAGGTGAACGTGCGGAGCAGACTGCGTCTTTACCCGCAGTGGATAACCCCAGCTTAAATCTGCGCACTTCTAAGCTCCCAGTCAACATCGGTGTCCCCTACAGCCCAAACAAGAAGATTGTCAAGAAATCTGCGACTGATACCGCTGACAGCACGCCCCCCTATGAATAAGCCCGATGATTCTGCAGCGGCCGATGCAGAAATGTTTGTTGATCTTTCACCCTTGGATTTTGCCTAGCAAGTTGTTCGCGGTCCGGCCAGTAGGCAGGAGAGGCGCCCAATGGACTTCACCCCACCGAGCTTTAGCCTTGGCATTGATCGCAGTCAAGATGAACCAGTGGTGCAAGATCCTTCACCAGTTGCCTTTGCTTTCCCGGCAGGCATGGCCCCAGTGATGGCGCAGCCAATGGTCGAGGGCAGGAAGGCTGTGAAGTTCGCAGAGCCGATTGTGCAAGGTACATTTCTTATGCGTTTATCATTTTCGTGTATACATCTTTTTAGTCTGACTTTTGTCCCAAGCTTTTTTGGGTTCTCACTTTTTGTGATGGCAAATGTTATCTGATGGACATGGCAACTGGATTTGCTTACACGCTGTCACCTACATTTTTCTGTTGCCATGCTGCATTTTCCATTCTGCAGGCACATGGCAACTGCAGTTGATACTGTTGGAAATATGCCCTAGAGGCAATAATAAATTAGTTATTATTATATTTCCTTGTTCATGATAATCGTTTATTATCCATGCTAGAATTGTATTGATAGGAAACTCAGATACATGTGTGGATACATAGACAACACCATGTCCCTAGTAAGCCTCTAGTTGACTAGCTCGTTGATCAATAGATGGTTACGGTTTCCTGACCATGGACATTGGATGTAATTGATAACGGGATCACATCATTAGGAGAATGATGTGATGGACAAAGACCCAATCCTAAGCCTAGCACAAGATCATGTAGTTCGTATGCTAAAGCTTTTCTAATGTCAAGTATCATTTCCTTAGACCATGAGATTGTGCAACTCCCGGATACCGTAGGAGTGCTTTGGGTGTGCCAAACATCACAACGTAACTGGGTGGCTATAAAGGTATACTACAGGTATCTCCGAAAGTGTCTGTTGGGTTGGCACGAATCGAGACTGGGATTTGTCACTCCGTGTGACGGAGAGGTATCTCTGGGCCCACTCGGTAGGACATCATCATAATGTGCACAATGTGATCAAGGAGTTGATCACGGGATGATGTGTTACGGAACGAGTAAAAGAGACTTGCCAGTAACGAGATTGAACAAGGTATCAGGATACCGACGATCGAATCTCGGGCAAGTATCGTACCGCTAGACAAAGGGAATTGTATACGGGATTGATTAAGTCCTTGACATCGTGGTTCATCCGATGAGATCATCGTGGAACATGTGGGAGCCAACATGGGTATCCAGATCCCGCTATTGTTATTGACCGAAGACTCATCTCGGTCATGTCTGTGTCTCCCGAACCCGTAGGGTCTACACACTTAAGGTTCGGTGACGCTAGGGTTATAGAGATATTAGTATGCGGTAACCCGAAAGTTGTTCGGAGTCCTGGATGAGATCCCGGACGTCACGAGGAGTTCCGGAATGGTCCAAAGGTAAATATTTATATATATGAAGTATGGTTTTGGCCACCGGAAGGGTTCCAGGCATCACCGGTAGTGTACCGGGACCACCGGAGGGGCCCCGGGGGCGACCGGGGGGGCCAGCCCCAAGAGGCCCATGCACTAAGAGAAGAAGGAAAGGAAGAGTCCTAAAGGGGGAAGGCACCTCCGAGGTGCCTTGGGAAGGAGGGACTTCTCCCTGGCCGCACCCTTCCTTGGAGGAAGGGCCAAGGCTGCGCCTTCCCCCTCTCCCTTGGCCCTATATATAGTGGGGGGAATGGAGGGCAACCATACCCTAAGCCCTGGCGCCTCCCTCTCCCTCCCATGACACATCTCCCTCCTCCCGCAGCGCTTGGCGAAGCCCTGTTGGAATCCCACTACTTCCACCACCACGCCGTCGTGCTGCTGGATCTCCATCAACCTCTCCTCCCCCCTTGCTAGATCAAGAAGGAGGAGACGTCGCTGCTCCGTACGTGTGTTGAACGCGGAGGTGTCGTCCGTTCGGCGCTAGGATCATCGGTGATTTGGATCACGACGAGTACGACTCCATCAACCCCGTTCTCTTGAACGCTTCCGCGCGCGATCTACAAGGGTATGTAGATCCACTCCTCCCTCGTTGCTAGATGACTCCATAGATAGATCTTGGTGACATGTAGGAAAATTTTGAATTTATGCTACGTTCCCCAACAGATACATCATGGCAACTGTAGTTGTTGTCACATGGCAACTACAATGCATTGCACATGGCAACTGGAGTTGCCTGCACATGGCAACTCCCTACTTTCTGTGCCTACATCTCATATTTCTGCAACCTTTCTTTCACACTAAATTTGTTTTCTTTTCTAGGTATCCTAACCCACTTTTTTGATCCTTGCAGCCACCCCTGAGGAGATTACGCTGTCACTTGATGAAGCTTACCTCAGGATTGAGGAGGCAGCATTGCAGAGAAGGTCCTCACGAGGTCAGGGCCAATCAAGTTCCAACATGCCTGCTGAGTCGGTATCTGAGGATACCATTAGAAGTGCCACCCCTGGTTCTGTGAGGCAGCGTAGGGTAGTTCACGCGCCACCTGCGGATGATTATGAGCCGGAAGTCAAGGACAGAAAGGATCAAAACCAGCTGTACGACATTGTCAAGCGCTTTGGAAATGCGAGGTCCAACAGCAATCACATGAAGGAGCTGAAAGCGTAATGACCACACCCTCATAAACCTCTCATTTGCTTTGCTCTTTTTTACTATTCATGCTTTTGCTATTTCTAGATATGCTCTGTTTATGTTTTATTTCTTTTTTTACTTAGTAGACATGATTCTTTCATGTTATATCATTTTCATACAGCTCATATTTGGATAGAACCAAGATCATACAATGCGATGCGACGTACGTTGACCTGGGTGATCTTGCCGAGTCTGTGGGGCCATTCGGCAAAATGTCGAAGAATGTAGTTGCATGTGGGATTGACTTCATCAACAGGCATATGGATATGTCTCCCGACAAAACAATCATGCAACACACTGCGACATGCAAAATATGGGATGGTGACTTCCACCACAAAATCATGAGGAAGCATTTTGCTGCGCATGGTGATTTCAAGCTCACAATGAAGAAATGTGTGAGTACTCCTTCCTTTTTTGCACATTTTTTCCTCCCATGTTATTTTTTTGCCAGTAGCTATGCTTCAGATTTTGGCTACACCCTGTTTTGTGACAGTTGTTTCATGTGGCAACAACTGCCATGTAAAATGACTTCTGATTTGCTTTCTTAATACAGCCTATGTGGAAACTTCTAACTAAAATACATGGCAACTTTGTTCATACATGGATGGCAAATTCTTTTAGTTACCCACTGTAACTAAACATTATACGTTGGTCTACTTTTCTTGGACCCTTGATGCTTTTATGTCATTCATGTGCCTATCAGTGTAACTGGTGATATCTTTACATGTCTTTTTCCCAACTACATCATTTCTATTCTTAATGTGAGCTCTGCTTCTTCTTTCCTTCATTTTTGTTTGCAGGTCTTGTTCCCCATGTTCCAGGAGCTTGCACCACACGATAAGTCTGGTCACCACTACGCGATCTGCCTTGACCTGAAGAACCAACGTTTTGAGGTGCTTGATTCAATGCGTTCAGAAGCTGGTGCAGACCTTACTATGCATGATGAATACTTCATCAACAACCTCAAAGAGACATGGAACCATCGCTATGAAAACTCAAAGGTCCAGATCAGACATTTTCCAATTGAGTACGTGGCGACTACGAAGCAAGGAAACCGGTATTTTCCCATCTTTTCTTCATGTGTCCTCCAAACCAATGCTTACCCTCTTTTTGTCACCTCTGAATTGAAGTTTATGATTTTTTTTTCTCTATGTTCTTGTGAGTTAACCTGATTCTTTTCTTGTTTAGGCACGACTGCGGCTTTCACACGTTGGAATACCTTGCAAAGTGGGAAGGTCGACGGGTTCCTGCCGTCATAGCTGCAATGGTCGTCGAGCTCCGCAAATTTTATACATGGAACTGGTTGATGAATGAATATTTCAACATGCGGTCCAACGCACGTGAGTTCATAGAGGAAGCTGTCAAGAAAGCCGCCAAGAAGTACAAGTGATCACGTGGTGCTCCATACCGAACGCCCACCTTACATTCTGTTGCCGAGGAATGTAAGGTATTACCTTTGTTCTTTCAAAACTATGTCCGTGTACTATGTTATGGCTGCGTCTCCGCGTAGCCTAGTATGTAGTGGTGGTGTGTGAGCGACATTTGGATATTTTCTGTAATATATGTGTGGATGTGAACCTATTTTTGAGGTGTGACAACAGATACATTTATGTTTTTCAGTATTATTATGCGTTCATCGTTGGTAGTACCAGTTTGGTGTTTTGACTGCGCCTATGATGTTTGAAAACATGGCAAATGTAGTTCATCAGACACGGTTAGTGAAAGTTATCGTCCTTCTTCATTTTTCTGTTTAGTTCTTTTTTTCATTGCTAACTGTACCGGCTAGCATGGTAGTTTGATCACGCAGCCGTAACCTATGCGGTTGCTGCACGAGACCGTTTCAACTTGTTTCCCATAGTTTGCAACACAATACAATATGTGTGACTAAAATGCGCCGACTGAACATGGAAATCTACGCGATGAAGAGTCAGTACAACTAACATGGCATATTCAGTACAACTAACATGGCAGATTCAGTACAAATAACATGGCAAATTCAGTAGAAATGGCATGGCAGATTCAGTAGAAATGGTGTGGCAGATTTAGTAGAAATTGCATGGCAGATTCAGTAGAAATTGCATGGCAGATTCAGTTCAAGTAACATGGGAAATTCAGTACCATACACGTGGCAACTGCAGTTATTCATTCATGGCATTTTGCTTCACATTCTGATGCCCCTGAAGAGTCACTCTCCAATTTTTACAAAATTTAGAACATCTAGATTACAAAAAAATGTCACCATGGACCAAGTCACAGTGCTCCAATGTTGCTTACGGATTGCCCGTCCCTTTTTTGGTTTCTTGTGTTTTGCTTAAATCTCCCATCCCGATTTGTATCTTATCTCTTTTGGACGCCCTTTTGTGATGAACGGGGCGGGTTCCTAACCTGGGTTTGTGTGCTTGCTGTTCCAGATCCTACATCCGAGTTTTCAGATGATGGCCCCGTGGATGAAGGTACACTTGATGTGCGGGGGAACCTGTGTAAGGCTTCCTCAGCTTTCCTCTTCTTGATCTCATCAAGCTCTCTTTTGAGGGCCTTCCTGTGTTTTTCTGCGACCCTCGCTGTCTCATCACTCTTGCACGCTTCATCAATTAGTTTAGCATAGTTCTTTGTCAACACAAGTGCCTCACGACTTCCATGGTTGACTCTGGTCTCTCGTCATGCATAGCCAAAACTGCGTTTGATGTTTGCGGCGCCAATGTGTCGTCAGCGTCCCAAGTCCATCGCCGCCTTATGAAATGGCGGGGCATTCGTGTCACCGCGTTCATGTCCATTACCTTTAGTATGTGACAGCACACAATCCCGTCCCATTCGAATTTGCAGCATTGGCAGTAGTATTCGCCTTCGCTTATCGATGCCTTCACAAAGTAGTTCCTTCCCTTGTCCGGGTCTTCAGGTTCTGAATCCAAAATGCCCATGATAGAACACACCTTGAACATATGTTCGTCCACTTGGAAAGCCGTGTACATGCTAGCACGCTTTATTTCTTCCTAGAATCTACAAGTTTTGTGTGGTTTTTGTTAAACTCTTATGTGAAGTTTTCTGTAGCACCTTTTGTTGTTGTGGCCAATGGAATTACAGTTCGTTCAAACATGGCAACTACAGTTCATCGAACATGGCAACTGCAGTTGAGTAAACATGGCAACTGCAGTTCATTAAACATGGCAACAACAGTTCACTAAACATGGCAGCTACATAACAACTTCATTTGGCATTTGCATTCCATACCATCATGGCCAGTGGAAGTACGGTTCATTAAACATGGCAACTGCAGTTCACGAAACATGGCAACTGCAGTTGAGAAAACATGGCAACTGCAGTTGAGTAAACATGGCAACTGTAGTTCATTAAACATGGCAAACTGTAGTTCATTAAACATGGCAACTACATATCATGGTTACTCTGTACTCAATGGCTACTTTTAAAAAAAATACCATTTTCAAATAAGCTTTTTAACTGCATTGCATTCTACATGGCACCTACTACCTCCATGATTTGTGCAAATAAGATTGTAACACAACTGACTTACTTGTTAAAAATCTTGTTGGTGTATATCTTGCTCATCTGCCTCTCCATTGGTAAATACGTTAGCAATTTTGGCTGCTTGAGCGCGGTGTTTGCTTCTTGCTGTAGCTCGGACCCCAGTATTTTTTGTTGCAAAGCGGTGTACTACTTGGCAAACTGTAGCAATGAGTTGCCAGGGCTGACGTACCGCTTCAAAACAGCATTGAACCCCTCACTGCGCTGTGTAGTCTGCAGAAACGGGAAGAAGCATTGCATGAAGTAGGCCGGCACCCAGTACATTCGCTTTTCCCACAAGCTAGCAAGCGTCTCGTGGTCTTGGACTTGATATGTTTCAATCATAGCCATCCAGCTCCTTGCAAACTCCTCCACCGTCAAGCTGTGGTCCATGCACAGCTCGAATGCCTTGTGCAGCTTTAGACAGTCAGCAAAGAACGGTCCTAGCGTCTCCTCAGCCTTCTTTATAATGTGCCACCTACATTGCCTGTGCACTGCCAACGGAAAGACCTCCTCTATGCATGCACGCATGCTAAAATCATGGTCTGTTATTATGTTCATCGGAGCAAGTCCACCCATGCACTCTAAGAAGGTCTTGAACATCCAAATGTACCCATTTGTGTCTTCGTTCCGAACGAGCCCGCATCCGAACTGCAATGACTGATTGTGGTTATTTATTCCTATGAATGGAGCGCATGGCATCTTGTACATATTAGTGAGATATGTCGCGTCGAATGAAATGCAGTCTCGGAAATGTTTGTAGGCTCTTCTTGCAGCACCATCCACCCAATACATGTTCCTGACACGGTCCTCATCGTCCAATCTTATCCTGTAGAAGAAATCTGGATCTTCTTTCACTTTCTCAGTGAAGTAGGCTATCGTGGCTTCTATGTCAGCCAACTTGCTTTCTCTATGGCACTTTTCCTTTAGGTTTGTGACGTCTGCCAGTATGTAGGGCATGCTACTCAGAGTCCCATTTTTGCTGTGGATGAGGGAGAGTATCTGGACTATTCTTGATGGACCGACGTTACAATCATGTAGCAGCTTTATGAATTTCTTCTCAAGGGGGGTGAATGCCCTGTCGACGGTCAGAAATTTTACCAGGTCAAACTTCTTTATTAGCTCGTGGTTGTGCTCGTCAAAATATTCACTGACCACCCACTGTGCTCCATCTACGTTCAGCTTACATCGGACAGTTCATTCCATCTTGACAATGATACCTCTCTTTCATTCCGGAACGACAGGCGCATCACCTTTCCCTTCTTGTTTCTTCATGCCATGTAGCACCTGATCTCACCTCTGCTGTACTCGTTAGTTTTTTTAATTTTCCTGTGGTATTCGGTGTTGACCGCAAACCCATGCAACTTTGCATATGTCTGGTAGAATTCCTTTGCATCTTCAAACAAATCAAATCTCTGCCCAAGATATGGTGCCTGAGGTACTATGATTTCTGATTGCACACCATCTTCATCCCCTTGTGCTTCGTCATCGGTTTCATCATTCACTTCAGTATCGGCGGCTGTTTCATCTGCTTGAGTGTTGCTTGTGCTGGTCTGCAAAGGTGTGCTTGTCGGCATTGCTGGAACAATTGCCATTTCCGACACTAACTCGGCATTGTTTGTGGCATGAGTGTTGGCTGGCTAGTGGAACACGTCTTCCATGCGCTCAGAGCTCCCCGCGGTAGATGTCCCGCGCCGCTGTTAATTGTAGTTGAAGGTCCTTCAATAAAAAATCAGATACGAGCGTAAGATTTTGTTTGAATGGCATGTTTATCGTAACGGAGTACATCAACTGCATGTGATTTTGCATGACATCAGTCACACAGCAAGCCGTGAATCTACATATGTGTTGGAAATATGCCCTAGAGGCAATAATAAATTGATTATTATTATATTTCCTTGTTCATGATAATCGTTTATTATCCATGCTAGAATTGTATTGATAGGAAACTCAGATACATGTGTGGATACATAGACAACACCATGTCCCTAGTAAGCCTCTAGTTGACTAGCTCGTTGATCAATAGATGGTTACGGTTTCCTGACCATGGACATTGGATGTCGTTGATAACGGGATCACATCATTAGGAGAATGATGTGATGGACAAGACCCAATCCTAAGCCTAGCACAAGATCATGTAGTTCGTATGCTAAAGCTTTTCTAATGTCAAGTATCATTTCCTTAGACCATGAGATTGTGCAACTCCCGGATACCGTAGGAGTGCTTTGGGTGTCCAAACGTCACAACGTAACTGGGTGGCTATAAAGGTACATTACAGGTGTCTCCGGAAGTGTCTGTTGGGTTGGCACGAATCGAGACTGGGATTTGTCACTCCGTGTGACGGAGAGGTATCTCTGGGCCCACTCGATAGGACATCATCATAATGTGCACAATGTGATCAAGGAGTTGGTCACGGGATGATGTGTTACGGAACGAGTAAAGAGACTTGCCGGTAACGAGATTGAA
>NW_024119005.1:0-10259 GCF_003073215.2 Triticum urartu
CGGGCGGCCCTCTTCGCCCGCGAAATTGTCCATCTCGTCCGCCGCCGCCTGGGCAGCTCGAATGTTCTCCACAGGGGTAGCGTACACAGGGCGACTTGCCCCGAACAGGTTGGCGATGGCTACGCCGCGCTGCTGGACCGTGCCAAGGCGGCTGGGCCCAGCTGGGGCTAGCGAGCCACCAACAGCGCGATCCGTCTCTCCCTGGTAGGCTTCTGACAAGCGTCTCATGCTAGCCAGCTTCTTCGCACCTTCGACCAGCTGAAGGCGAGCTGAAGGCGGCGCGCTTCTAACGTCTCAGTGTCAGCATGTTCCGGAATGGGCGCAGTTAGGTCTTGCAGCGCCGCGCCGAGTGAGTCGGGCACTCCTCCGCCAAGGAACTCATCATGACTGATGACTAGCACCTCAGTGACGGTGCTTCCGTCGCTCTCTGCGTGGGGCGAGGGAGAGGCTCGTCGTACACCACCACATTAGTGGGGAACGCGTCAAGCGACGCGGTGTCGGAGTCGACCAGCATCGGGTCGGTGGAACCTACAGACTCCAAGTCCACAGCAGGCTCGCCGGTGACGTGGAGTTGATCAAGGAGGCCCGCGAGGAGGCTCTTGGAGCCGCCCGTGCCTGCGTTGGATGCAGGTTCGTCAGAGATGCGAACCTCGCTGACAAGTTCGGCGAGGCGGCTAGCTGCGCAGGCGATCTCAACGCCATGCAGCGCGTCGGCGCAAACTCCGTCTGGCGTGCCTGGCTGGCTACGCTCGCCAGGGAGGAAAAGGGTTCCCGTCCAGAACAGGTCTCCGGATGACCGTGCATTAGGCCCCATGGAGGGCGCCAAATGTTGGGGGTTGGGTGCGACATATGCCAAAGGATGGCTTATCATGGTTGGGGCGAGTAGAACGTCGCCGATGCCTGGAAACGGGATGAGGCATAGACATGCACGCCGACGAATCTTACCCAGCTTCAGGGCTCTCCGGGGAGATAATACCCCTATTGCTGCTCTACGAGGTCTCCGCATGATCACTTTGGCAAAGTGTTTACACGATTGCTCCTTCAGCTGTTTCCTGGAGGTAGGAGAGGGCAAGGCTAGCTCTCTCCCTCCTATATGATCTGGTCTAGAGCTAATGGATTCCAACCCTTTGCATGGGTGCCCTGGGGGGTTTATATAGCGTCCACTGCGGGCGGGTCTTGCCGGTTGCTGATTACTGTAGCCGTGCTTCTGATGACGTGGGCTTGGTCATGGGGTCGTGGCAACAGTCCCACCGCCTGGCAGGTGATCACTATTGCCACTCCCCATCACATCTTGATTAATGGCGCATGGGGCCCAGGGGAGGGCTCGGCCGACTCCCCGGGCCGACTCCTGACGGATCCGACTGGCGGTCCTCTCGCCGTCTCCTAGGGTCTCACAGACTGGTGGGACCTGCTGCTTCCGGGCCGTTCAGACAAGCTGTCGTGGGCGCAGGACTCGGTACTATGGTGCTGATGTCAGGGCCGGCAGGGCAACAATGCCACGCCGCACGGAGATCTTCCCGAGTACGGCGTGTTGTGGCCATGCCTGCCCTTGGTAATGGGTGGGAGTGGGCTTCACTATAGCCACGCCCCTGCCCCGTCCCCTTCGTTGAGGTCGTGGTTTTGTTGGAGTCGTCGGCCGACTCCCCAAAGCCGGCTTCTCTGGAAGTCATCCCTGGGACTCGGCCATGAGCGGGCAGTCGGCCGCCTTGCCGTCGACCCCTCTATGGGACTCGGGTTGGCCTACCCATGGCCCATTACTCCGACACTTAGCACGGAGCCAGAAGGAGGGGAACTTGAGTAACGTGCCCAAGCTATATAGGAACTTGGCAACATAATCGAAGCCAAGGAAGGAGACGGCGATCATGACAACGGGCGATGCGGTGATGGCGACCCACAGGGTCCCAGTGTAGGAGGTGCGGCGAGCAAAACCAGCCGGGAGGGGGCTGAGTTCCGCCATCCCGAGGAGCTGGAATGAGCCACTGTTCATCTGGGCTTTAAACATGCCGATGGAGGAGATCGTCGCGCCGCCCCCTGTCCAATACTTGGGCCATGGGGTCCCAATGATGCCTGCCAGACCCAACAAAATTATATTTCCTTTGAAGGACCAAAAATAAGATAGTCAGATCATAAACTGCCTTGGTTGCATTCAGCCCGGATTGATTCTACAGTTTTATTATGTCCCCTAAAATAACATTTCTACGGTTTTATGTCTCAAGAAGGAATTAAAATACTGGTTTGCTAATACTAAGTCGCCGAAGTTTTTCTTATGTCTACAAAAAAAGACAACTAGGTGGAAATGTATGTGGTGCACTTTTCACTAAAATAAACTCAAGTAGTACAAAGTTATACTAAAGCAACGTCAATTAATATTGATCAGAGAGAGTATCACACTTTAGAATTACAGGCACAGAAAACCCTAGTCAACTTTGATACAGAATCCAATACTCCAAAGTGGAATTACATGCAAAATCCATATATTGCCCTCTTTGCACTCACTCATGAATTTAAAAATATATTATATAGTGTTCATCGTGATTTAACATGCATGTACACTTGCAACATTCGGTGGAACAACATACTACGTGTCTCGGATGGAAAAACAATAAACCTAGAATTTGAGTAGTCAATATATATAAAAGTTATTGAGGCACTCAATATATGTGTTTTTACTATGCAAGTGTACATGTTATATCATGGGAACATCGATGAAACTTTGCAAAATTCACATCTTTTTGGAGTAAGCAAAGAGAAAAAATATGGATTTTGTGTAAAACCCTCTGCACAAATCCGAGATACTTAGCATATAGTTTATACATTTTTTTTACATAAACCCACTAATATAAATAGTATAATCACTAAAGTTAAGCTAGATGCACATCATTAAAGTAGAGTTTCCTTGATTTGCAATTTCACAGAAGAAAAACATGTTTCGAAAATGTGTTGTTTACCCTCGTATAAGGAGACCGCTGTATAAGCCCAACAATATCAACCAAGAAAACAAAACTAGGCACATATACAAAGGAATATGAACGGCGACAGTAAGTATATATATTTATTTGCAAGGAGGCAGCAGTAAGTATATATATTTATTTGGAAGGAGGCGATAGTAAGTATATTGATACATAGATATCCTATGTTTTTGTTTCTAATGCATAAGATAGATGATTGCTATTACCTCTGTCTCAAGATATAAGATGTTTATAGGCACATGATAAAAAACAAAGGAAGCAAAGGAGAATGAGAACAAACAAAATGACGATTTTTTTGCCTTACAGCGATAATTTCTTTGGGACTTCTTATAGCATGTGCTTTCCTCGTGAAATTATCGTCATTGCAGCAGGGTCCCTTTGACTGACTTTGTGAATTTATCAGTGACTCCTTTTGAAATCATGCGAGCTGATATTGATATTTGACTCATTATACAGTCAAGATGATACTATCTTGAAGAACTTTGGGCGTACAAGGTTCAAGATGTTGAACACTTCAGCGATGTGATTCTGGAGAAGTGTACCAGATAGAACTTACATGGAGTATGTACTCTGTGTAGTGATTCTAGCACATTGCTCGACTCATTCCGAGATGTAGGTTAGGGAACATAAGCAACATGTCCCAGCATGAAGTAGCAACGGTGCCACCCCCATCACTGTCAATGATCTAAGAGAACCGAGTGTATCCAACCACTAGGATACTCCTATTGGCTTGCCAAGAGTTAAGCATTTTCCAGCTTATCTGCTTTGTCACCTTTGACAAATAAAAATCATACAGTAGTATGTCCTCCACTTGCCATCGTTGGAATTCCCTTTTCCATGTACCTAATATGCCTTTAGGAAGTAGAACAGGAGGCCTTCGGGGAGACCCTCGCTGGCGAAGATGGCTCCACTCTCCCCACCTCCCACCCAACCTCCGGCCTCCACCCACCCCCCGGCCACGACAAACCCTCCGAAAGCCTCTCCACTTGAACTCACCCTCGCCACCAGTCCCCTGGACGCGCTTCTCCCCTTTGTTGCGCCACCTCCATCGCCATTCTTTGACCTACCCCATGTCAAAGCTGGCCTGGTGGCTCTTTGCTGCTTCCTGGGATGCGGCAACGCCATGGGTCTGGAATTTGAAGACAACTGTAGCTACTACTACCGTCTCGCCATTACCACTCCGGAACTACACCTCGCAATGCCCCTCTAGATCGTCTTCGACTTCTCTAACCGCCACCTTGATGCCATCATCGTCGCTACTCTGCTCCAGGCTGCCCTTGGCGGCTGTGCTGCTGATTTCTTCATCTCCATGTGCTCTCCTCTTGTCTTCCGCTTCCATGTGGCTTCCTCGCGAGTCGTAGAGATCATCCTAGCCCAAACCAGGGTCCGCCACCGCAACCACGCTTTCTCCTTCGCTAGAACCCTACCCCTGCTTCCACCACCTCCTCCTGCTGCTGCCTCATGCATGTCGCTAGCTCACCTCCTGCAAATTCCAGATGACCCATGTCTTCACTTTGAAGGCGTGGTATGGACGCAGCTCCGATCTCCAGTCACCATCGACCCATGCTCCCAGCTACATGGATGCCGCATGCATGCGCATGTCATCCAGTTTCCGTTCACCCTCTATGCAAGCTCAATGGCTCTAATCGTTGCTTGCCTGTTCGGTGGCCACTACCACCACTTCAATGTCACTGACGACGATGACTCATGTTTCTCGTTCATCGTCGCCAACCCCGCAGTTGCCAAGCTCACCGCCTCCATTGGAGATTTCCGCAAACTGGGCATGTTGATTTGTTTCCCCTGGCCGCCGCTCCTGGGTGGCATCGGATGCTCGCTTTTCGGCGAGGTCATGCCTCCTTCATACGGTGCCACGTCGTCCTCCCCGTTGGCGGTCGTTTCTGCATCTCTGCCATCAGCGTCACCAGCTCTGGATCAGCCTAAGGTGAGACGTTATCGGCCTGGTATTAGCTTTTTTTACCGTATGCTGAATGTTAACCGCTTTAACCATCTCTCTCCTCACGTACAATACACCTCTCACACTCATTTTTTCTGCATGACTTTCATGCCAATTAGTGTTAGGCCTGATGAAGTGTTGGTTGAGTCAGCCTTAAACCACAGTTTTTCGGTCAAACAAGATTTCCATGCAGTCAAGGTTCATGAGCTCATTTTAGCATCTTCTCCCGCTCGGCCAAAGTTCAAATTCTCAACCATTGGTCCCTTGACTTTGAAGGTTTTTGTCTTTTTCTTTTTGACCAGCTAGAACCAGCCATTGCTTACTACAGTCGCTTCCATGCGTTATATAATTTTTTTCTTATTCCCTCTGCCACCATGATCTGCATCCGTCCTTGGCCCTTTTGATCAACCTCGACCGCCTGTCCATGTACCGCACCCGTCCCCCCTCATGGGCTCGCTACACGTCCGGTCAGCTCTGCATGAGCCCCTGGCCCACCCCATGCACAATGATGACTGCGCGGCGGCCTCGGACAAACCAAATCTCCCAAAATATCCGTACGCAGGGAGATGGGCTGCGCATGCGTGCGAGGAGCGCGCGGGAACCCAGGCATCCCCTCCTGCCTCTCAGTATATGCCAAATCTGGGCACCCCACTTGCTCCCCCCGTGTCTAATCCAGACGATGCTACATCGCCTCCTGTCTCCCCCCGCACGGCCCCTGTAGCCGCACTTTGCGAGAATCCTGCATTGGGAACCAACGAAGCCGCGCGGTCATGCTCTCGCTCGCCCATGCCGCCCCCAAGCTACCCCTGACCGGCATCTAGCCATCATCATCACGCTTAAACCCATTGTGCAGCCTAACCCGTCCGCTCATTCACCACGCCACACGCTCCAGTCGCCTCACGCATTGCAGCAGCACGCAATGGATCATGCTTCACTGACACCAGATATGTTGCCCATGCGGTCCAAGAATGCCACAACGACCTCATATCGAGATGCTCTTCTCTCCTCCCCCCCCCGCACTCACAGTCATCCGCAACAACGCCCCACATATATAACTCATCGGCCTCTTCTCCCCCTCCATCTTCGTTCTCATCCACCACCATCCACCAAGAAGAGAAGACGCTGCTTTCGGTGCCTCGCCCTAGACCACTGTGTAGAAGTCTGCCGTGACCCTATCCGCTGTGCCCGGTGTTGGCGGAACGGCCACCGCAGCCACAACTGCAGGTACCAATGGATCTAGCCTCTCTTCCCTTCACTCCCTGATGCGTTTCCTTCAAGCCCTAATCCAGCTTTCTGCCCTCACAACATGAATCCTGGTAGCTCATCATCGGCGCCGCCCCGTGACCCACGCACACTCATGATCGGCGACGTTCCTATCATCCTCTCGGAGCCCTTCCCCGTTGTCTGCGTCCCCTCTCTTTTCATCCTCCACGGCGTTCCCGTCACCACAAATGGGGTCCCCCTGCATCCACCCTCACTACCACGCACCTCCGCCCCTCCGCCCACTCCCACCACTCCACTCCACGCACCCACCCACACTAGTTCATCCCCGTTCTACACCCAGGCACTGCGGGATCGTCTCTCCATGGTTTCATCGCATCACAGTTCACGAGGGCCAACTCTCACGTCTTTGAAACCGAATCTGAGGACGAGCTGCCTCGCCCGGTCCATGAGGCTGGTCTGCTACCACCTTACGGCGACATGCCTCTCGTTGCCACACCACCCTGCCTAGTCCACTGCCGTGCCGCTTCACCTTCGCTCACCTCTAGAACCCTAACCGAAACCCTACACCCCTCATCCGCCGCGCCATCCAACACACTTGCGGCAACCCAGCCTTCATTATGGGAGGATCTTGGCGTAGGGTTGCCTGTCTCACTTTCCACACTCATGCTGCATGAAACGATGTTGTCCACCATAGCCCCATCGACTTTGAAGGCAATGTGGTCACTATAGAGCATGTTGAGCACACAGACCGTGCCATTGCCGTCTTCCCTGATCTTGTGGAGATTGAGGTCTCCGAATTCCCACACAAACTCTGGCACAACGATGGCATCCGCTTCGCTCTGGCCTTCCTCGGTGACGTCTGTGCCGTGGACGACTTCTGTCTTCATGGCATAGATTACACCTCTGTCTCTGCCCTTGTCCTGCTCTAGGCCGGCAAGCCAGCTCCACCTGGCATTGTCATCCAGCTCCCTCCCCTCAATGAGATCAAAATAGCAAAAGTAGTATAAGTATCCCACTAGCATCATGGCGAGGGTGCCAATCCCTTCGGTGGCGATTCCTCTGACGGTGACTCTGCGCCGTTTTCCCAGCGTGGCTCCCCACATCCTCTTTCTCCCGACCACATTGCTCCGGTGGTGTCTGCTGTCAGAGCTAGCTGGCTTGCGGATCCCACCTACGACGACACCAACCAAGTCGCTCACCATGCCGATGGTGGTTCACGTGTGCTTTCTGCCTTTCTTAGCGGAGGCACGGGCGAATCCGCTCTTTCGTCTGCTCTCCCACCACTTAGCTCTGTGCGCGAACCCCTCATCATCTCTGACGACGACTCAGCTGGCTCCGAGGACATGCACGTCCCTCTCCTACATGGCGTTGTTGGGGACTCAGTGGACGCGGTGCATGCACCTGCTGACTCTGTGCTGCCCCCACCTTTCATCCGTCCGGTTCCTCGGGCCAGGCCTGTTGCACCACCAGCACCGCCCATTGGCCCATCGAATGATGCCCCGTGTGATGGCCCTTTGGTGTCGTCAGACACATCCGCTTTTGCTGTGTTCGTGCTGCCCATACTCGCCCCTGTCGCCTTCCCCTCCTTCACTTTCTCTACTGGGGAGTCTTCACGTGAAAATGGTAACTCCCCTCCTCTCGTACGCTTACTCAATGAACTCCTTTAACCATTGTTGACAATAATCTGACCTCTGCCACGACAGATGCAGCTCTCTCTCTCTCCAGGACTTTGACACTCACGAGAGCACCATACGCAAGGAACGCCACAGGACATCTCGTGACCACTCCTCCAAAGACAAGCTGCGCTGTAGCGCACGGCTTGCCGGCAAAGAGGACAAGTACTCATGCATGATCTCCAAGGCCGTCAAGGCCAAGGCCGCTCACCTCTCTGCTACGAACGTGGACACAGCCATTGATCACGCCGTCCGGGATGCCCGCCTCGACGCTGCTGATGGCCCTCCTGCCTTTGTTGAAGACCTGGCCACCATTGCTGCTCTGTGGCGCCGATGATGGCCACGTTGCAGCTATCCTTGGCTCTAAGGCCTCTGTCTCCAGTGAGGAAGATGCACCATGATGCGCATCCTAGGCATGCTCTGCCCCTCGGCGTCGGGGCACAATCGGACGTTGTCGCCTGTCTCTGCTACTTCTTATGTGCTAAGTGTGTCGTTGCTCTTTTGTTCATCGTGTCTGCTGTCACTAGGCCCAGCACTATCCTCGCGTCACTATGTAACTTTTGCTCTCGCAGAACTCTTGTACTCTTGCTTATCCAATCGGTGTATGAATCATCCTAATGAGTAATGCTGCAATCTCTATTTTCTCTTGGAATTTACATGGCTTGGGCGACGATGCAAAGTGCTCTGACGTCCTATCTGAATTGCTTGCGATCAAACCTCCCATTGCCCTCCTACAAGAATCAAAACTCGATACTTACTCCAACTCCAAACTAAGATCATTCTTACCACGTCACCTCGACCAAGTTTTCTCGTTACCCGCCATTGGGACGGCTGGCGGCACTATTTCTACCGTTAACACAACTTCTCTCCAAGTTATCTTGTACACGCACCTCACCTTCTCCTCCACCCTAATTCTAAAATCAACGGCATGTGCTCGCAACATTGCCATTTCCAATATATATACTCCCTCTTCACGTGCGCTCAAACAATCCTTCCTGGATGAGCTCCTAGCTATCGCACAACCAGATGATTCTCCCTGGTTGATTGTTGGAGACTTCAACCTCCTTCGCTTCCTCTCCGACAAAAAACAACAATGATGGCCAACGCATTCAACCAAACCCTGGACGACCTAACTCTTATCGAGCTGCCACTCCTTGATCGCCAATTTAAATGGTCAAACAATAGAGCAATGCCCACCTTAGAACGGATCGACCATGCTTTTTTCAACCTCGCTTGGGCCGATGCCTTTCCTAACACATCTCTATCATCGCTCACACGATTCACGTCCAACCACGTCCCTCTACTCATACACGTCACCAGAACGATCCCTCGGTCTAACTTCTCCAAATTTGAGCCTGGTTGGGCCAATTTCCTTCCATGTAATGATATTGTTAGGAAATGCTGGGCCCCAAACCAGCCCACATCAGCCAACTCGGCCGTCACCCTTGCTTCCTCGCTCAAAAAGTCACGGGCCTGCCTCAAAAAATGGGCATGTTCATGTATCCCTACACCCCTCCACGAATCTTGTTGCAAAACTGCAATCTCTGCCTTAGACCATGCCGAGGAATCTAGGGCTCTCTCCCAATCAGAACTCCTCACTCGTAAGACCATCATATCGATCCTTAAATGAACAATCCAGGAGAAAATGACATATTGGAGATGGCATGCTAAAGTTTCCCAGGCCATCCATGGAGGGGAAAACACAAAACTCTTCCACATGTCTGCCTCCCAACGTTTAAGGAAGAACAAAATCTTTACACTCACACGTGACGGTAATGACTTCACCTCTCACCACACAAAGCTGAGATCTTACGAGATTTTTTCGTCTCTCTCATTGGTACACCAACAAATATATCTTGGGCCTTTGACCTGAACGCTATCTACCCACATCCTGTTGCCGGCCTACACGTCCTTGATGAGAATTTCTCGGAAGATGAAATCAAGCTTACATTCTTCCAAATGAACCCCTAGGCCAACCCTAGGCCAGACAGCTTTGGGCCTGTCGGATTTTGGGTTCCGGCAGACCCTTGAGGTTCGAACACTGGGGTGCGCGCGGAGATTTCGCCTTCTACCTACCTGCACCCCTCCGCCTCGCTAAGATCTAAGCTATGGAAAGAACAGCACAAGAGACACAGGGTTTATACTGGTTTGGGCCACCGTTGTGGTGTAATACCCTACTCCAGTGTGTGGTGTGGTGGATTGCCTCTTGGGCTGATGATGATGAGCAATGCAAGGACGAACAGCCTCGCGAGGGTCTGTTCTTGGCTGGGGGGATGAACTGCTAGGAGGAGTTCAGTTGCCCTTCTCTCTCTCTGTGTGTGTGATGCTACTCGATCCGATCCTAGCTAGTTTCTCTCTTGGCTTCTAGATTCTCCCTTCTTGATTGCCCCTCTACCCTGGGGGTGGCTAGTCCTATTTATAGGCAAAGGCCCTGGGCCT
>NW_024119006.1:0-8720 GCF_003073215.2 Triticum urartu
GAACCCTCGACCCCTAGACGACCCTGCTGGAACCCTCGACCCTCGACCCTATAGAACCCTCGAACCCTCGACCCTGAAACCCTCGACCCTTGACCCTTTAACGACCCTCAACCCTCCACCCTAGTTCTCGACCCTCGACCCCTCGGCGATCCTCAACACCCTCGTTCCCGATAAAAATTAAGAAGAAGAAGAAGAAGAAGAAGAAGAAAGAGGAGAAGAAGAAAGGAATAGCTAGAGGAGAAGATCGAAGAAAAAAAAAAGAAGAAAAAAAAGAGGAGAAGAAGAAAGGAATAGTGGAGAAGAAGAGAAAATAGAATTTTTTCTTCTTTTTTTTCTTCGATCTTCTCCTTTAGCTATTCCTTTCTTCGAGGGTTCTATAGGGTCGAGGGATCGAGGATCGAGGGTTCTAGGGTCGTCTAGGGGTCGAGGGTTCCAGGGTCGTCGAGGGTTCGAGGGGTCGATGTGGGACCAATATGTAAGCTCTATCATCTTCCATGGAACTCCCCATCTATGGTCGGGTCCGCGTCTACAGGCCAACGCCATTCTTTCTCTCTGCGGAGGCTTTGAGCGAGGGAAGGAGCGGGCTAGCAGCATGACCATGTTCCGGACGCAAGTGGAGGTGGTGAGGGAGATGGGGACGGGGTGGCGGAAGGTGTTTTGAACGTCGGAGCGCCGGGATGGGCAGCGGGGGTAGCAACCCGTCGAGCCTGGCGCCCATGACCCCGCTGCAGCCGGCGTCGGCGTTCGTGTCTACCAGGAAGCGGATGGCGCTGCAGCAGGCCATCTCGGCGCCGTCCTCGCCCAGACCCAGCTCCAAATTCGCCCTCTTCCTTCGATTTGGCCGGAGGTGGAGAAGGAGGTCGCTGAGCGATGAGATGGCTACAGAGCGGGGGAGGAGGTCAGCCCCGTGCGCCGCCGGGGGCCGTGGAGGCGCGGGCCAGGGATGGCCACCACGCACGGGAAGCTCCTTCCATGGCTGGGGTGGTTGGACGCCATCCGTGCTCACCACGGACGAGGCATGGTCACCATCCACCTGCTCCTGTGCAGCCGGTGCTGCTCACAGCTACGACTGCTTGCGCCCGTCCGCGCTCTAGCGGCCGCTGCAGCCATGGCACTCCGGTGCTCTTCCTCTCCTATGACAATGCCATGGCAGCTCGTGCTCCAGGACGAATGCAACCTGCTTGAGGAAATGTCCCAAAGAAATCTGTCTTCAGGGAGAAGAGGTTGATGATGACATGTGGGTCGCATATGTCATAACGCGATCAATCTAACAGAGTTTGACTACTGTGCCACATCAGCGCTTACATGCGGGCCATCCTTGTCAGAAAGGCGTTTAGAAGAGGTGAATCAGACACTTTTGAGACATGGTAGTTTTTAGTCAAAGGTTAGTTGAAAAGTGGTAGTTTTCGGCACAAATTTGTAAAGTGGTACTAGTTTGTAGGCACGATTGGACGAATTGTGATAGTTTTTTGTTAAATACTCCACCTAGAAAGGAACATACAGGCGATTTCCGCCGCCGCGATGTAAGCCTAGCCGCCATCTGCCACTTCATTGTTCCTTGAGATCAGATCGCCATGAAGCTCAACCGGGTTCGCCGCTGCCGCTGTGATGTAAGCCCAGCCCCTGTTGCTTGCTTGTGTTCCTCCTTCTCCAATTCTTGTGCCCGAGTCATCATTGAATTTATCAACCTATATATCTATCCAGCTGTTGAAAGTCGACAGGCTAATCAAACTGCCCGACGATGTGCTGCTCAACATCCTGGAGAGGCTCGGCACGCTCGACGCCGTCAGGGCCTGCATCATCTCCAAGCAAACGCTCAACCTACCGGCCTTGCTCTCGCAGATCATCATCGACCTCAGCCCTTGATCTACACCGGAGAAACCACGACGTAGCCAACATGGCCGACTAGATCCTCCGCACGAGGTCTCCTCGGATCCCCATCCGCAACCTCAAGTTCAGGTTCATCATGAGAGGCGACGACCATCTCAAGATCGGCAGGGCCGTCGCCTTCGCCATGGCCACGCAGAAGGTCGACGCGGCCGAGTTCGATGTCCTGACCAAGGACATCTATTATAGGCGCACCGATGCCGATCTCCTCCACTCGGCGAATCTATTCAACAATTTCATCGTCGAGTGTCCGGACGCGTTTGCCGGTCTCACGCGGCTGCATCTGCAGAACCTGAGGTTCGGTGAGTCGGACATACCCAACATCCTAGCCACCTGCAAGCGGCTCGAGTCGTTGCGCAAACTTCCGGTGCTGCACGTAGAGCACGCCAGACTCGTTGAGCTTATCTTCGCCTATCCAAAATTCTCAACGGTGGAGCTCGGCTGCCTACCGAAGCTTCGACGGATGACCTTGCATAGATGGATATTTGATAACCTAGACAATCCCTTGATTTTGGGCCATGTCCCTCAGCTCTCCAAGCTAACTCTGGCGCATGCATTCATTATAAACAGGACCCTCAAGCTGAGCCAGCTGCTTGTCAATGTTCCCTCAATCAGTGACCTGCACCTCGATTTTCAAAGTGAAAAGGTACTCACCACAATTATCTTTGTCTCGTTTTGTTTTTATATATGTATGATGGTAAAAAGTTGGAGTACCCTAGAAGCATTTGTTATCACAAAGTGGACAATCCACTGAAAGCATGAGTCCAAGTGTACTTGAGCCTATTTTCATTCATGGCATCGAAAGCCGGATATTAAGTTCACTTCTAATCTAACATATTTTTTGTGTGGCTAGGTTCATGATATATATGCATATGAAATATACGTTGTCTGATTGTTATATGCCAACGGTAGTAGCGTATGCATCACTTGAGATGTAATTTACAAGTGTTGTTTTATCTCTACCAGGTTTGGGTTCTACCAGAATGCCCTAAGGTGCTTGCACCTGTGCTCGGCAAACTACGGCGCGTGAATCTTAACAATCTTCCCGAGGAATGTGACATCACTTGGACAATGTTTCTTCTTGAAGCCACGCCATTCTTAGAGGAGCTTTGCATCACAGTATGAGATCATAAATGCCAATTGGAGTCGCAAAAAAGTTACTCCCAGAAAACCGATGTGAAGTGGGAGCCATCTACTGCTGATTTCAAGCACAATAATCTTTCGAGACTAACTATCTACGGCTTCCAACCCAACGACAACTTCATGGGATACGTCAGGCGCGTCACTGAAGCTGCGGAGAACATCAGGGGGGTATCTCTACACGACAGGAAGGTGTGCTAACACTGCGTTTACAAGTTCCCTCATCTCGGGGTTCGTCCTTGGAGTTGTCCACAGACTAGCGAGGAGGTGCATTCATTCAGACTGGAGATCGCAAAGATGATCAAGGGGAGGGCGATGGCGGTGGCTTCCACTCATAAGTTCGGCCATTATGTAAGTCTCGTGTTTTGTATTGCTATTTTTTCTTTTGATCTAGGTCAATATATTGATCTATAACCCACGAGGCCACGACTAATTTCCCTCCTGGAAAATTGCAGTTAAAGAAAGCATCTGACAATGGCGACATACTAAGCAAGCTGCCCAATGACGACATCGTCGAGAGGGTGGGTACGCTTGATCTTGTAAGAACCTGTATCCTCTCAAGGCAAATGCAGAAACCGCCTCTGCACAGTCAGAATTACTATACACTCCAGCTATCGGGACTTTTCTAGAGCTGCCTCCGTGGCGACTAGCGAAATGCCGTACTAGCACTTTCCCTCTCCTGTAGCACCTAGATCTGTTCTCTATTCTTGAATCCTTCCGTTCCCAATCCTTCTCACCAATTAATCTTAGGCCACTCTCTATTCCCCATCCGAGATTCCGCCAGATCCGTGCATCCTCGCTGAGATCCGCTCAAATCAATGGAAGGTCAGCAGTTGTCTGTAATCCAAGAAGAGGAAGAAGGGGAAGAAAGAGCAGTTGGATATGCAAAGGAACAGCAAGCGGATGTGATTCCTGAGCTGGCATTGAATCTTCGAGAGATGTGCATCTCGGCACCAAGAGTTTACAGTTTGCAGGCAACACAGGTCAGTCAGGATCCACAGATTGAATCTTGCTACAATCTCTTAATTAAAGTAGCATGCACAGGAGGCTATCCAAGATCCTTATCTCAACAAGCTATTTCCCAAGTCTCTGCGCATCTTTTTATGGCTCATTTTACCTCACAAGAATCCATGATGTTTGTACTCACGCGTCAGCCGTGGACAATGGGCTCGGACAATCTCCTCATTGAGTGGATAGACCCAGCAGATGAATCCAAGACAAAGGAAGACTACAAGTTTGAGCACATCTATGTGAATGTTCGAGTTTATGGAATACCAAGAAATCACAGGTCCCTTCAGCTCCTGCAGCAAATCCTCTCTACTGTTGGAAAGCCGTCTGAATTTCATCCTTTGCAAGAAAGCATGTTGTTTGCTAGATCAGACTATATTTGGGGAACTACTAAGGTTCGTATTCAGGACTCAATTGTGGACAAAATCAGCTTGACGTTGGATGAAAAGACCACTAAAATGGCCTATCTTCATTATGAAAAGATTGGCAGAATCTGCTTGTTTTGTGGAGTAATGTTTCATACAGTTCAACACTGTCAGAAGAGAAATGACATTATTATGGCGAGGGTGAGAAGTGGAGAATCAGCAGAAGACATCCCATTTTTCAGATATGGAGAATGGATAATGGACACCAGAAAAATTCCCCTGCAGGTTACTGAAGAAGAAAGAGTTGCAAACCCCATTCTAAGTTGATTCCAAAGAATGTTTCAGGAGGACTATGGAAAAGAAAAGGGCAAAGCAGTCCGAGGGAAAGCGGATCTGATTCTTAGATTGACTCCAGCCCATTTTAATTTGGGTCAAACAGCCAGAGGGGAGTTTCTTGTGGGTCAGTCTTCTTCAGCACCTAATCCTATAATTAGAGATCAACATCTTTTAAGTACTGGCAGCACTGCTCCAACTTCCACTGCCACTACTGCTAACAAAATCGTTCAGAATAATATTGCTGAGAAGGGACAATTCACAAGTACTGGTAGCATCGAAATATACAAGTCATCTCCAGATAACAGGCCTGGACTACAGGACTTTGATATGGAGGAACTGCATTACTCAGTGGGTGAAGAAGCAACACTAATTCAACATACTCAGAATGGGCAGCGGCAGGGTCTGCAAATGTCCCATCTTCATATGCAAAATAACCCGACTATTCAGGCGCCTTCTCACTTAGGACAAGAAGGTAGACTACAGATGCCAGTTCAAAACAGAGATCCATCATTGGCTTCTAAAGAGAAACATGTTCACATTAACCAACCCTATAAACTCTCGGGCCTCATCACTAATTCTCCTTCCCGTCCCACACCCACTTCTCCAAATATCCCATCCAAAAGAACTTATCCTGCTGGTCATCTTCCACAGTTGCAGCTGCTCAAGAGAACCACCACTGATTGCGCTCGCAATATTTTGTCACAGCTAATCGAGACTGGCCAAGGAAATACAAAGAGAGGAGATGAATTACAAGATGTGATGCATGCTGAGGCTACTAGTGGTGATGGAGGGCAGGAAAAGGGGGCAGCAGTACACACTGATAGAGGACAAGAAACAGAAGACAATCATGCAAGTCATGGAGGGCCAGAGAGAGGAGAAGAAGTAGAAACTAGAAGAGGAGGAAATCTGAGACAACAGCATGTAGGTCGTCCTAGCGGGTGGGATATTCCACCCCGTGGATTTGAAGTTCTCGATGCAAATCTCCAAGGGGGTGTCTTTGGGTTTGGCTCTTCTGCAGATCGTTGTTATGGCTCATCAAGGAAAATGGGTGTGGGTTCTTCTATGCGCAGAAACAAACGCTACACCATGGAGCAATTGGGTCGCCCCTATCCCCCTCCATGCAAAAGAGTAGAGCCAGCAATGAAACCTACTGAGAGTGATCCTTCTGCAAACAGACTTCCTTGTGTTTCATCGCCAGATTCGAGCGAAGCATCCGTTAACTCTCGTGTCGAAGCTATCTCACCTAGTCACACTGTTGATTACCACCAAACGGGTTTGAATGTTAATCTGGGAGATTATAGGTCTGATACTCCAACCTCCTTAAAAGGTGATAGTGGGCCTATCTTGATGGTACATGGGGACACTGTGATTGAGTCAGAATCTCTACGTGGTGAAAATATGGAGTTGGATAGGGCAGTGGTGCCAACCCATAAGGCACCACGGGCGCCATGAAGCTTATAGCTTGGAACTGCCGAGGCAAAGGCAAGGGCCTAGGCAGTGCAAAGATGACCTACCTTGCCAACCTTATGCGCTCTACTAGTGCTCAGGTAACCTTTATTTCTGAAATTAAATCTTCCAAGACGAATAGAGCTGACCTTCTTGTATTACATGCAAAGATCTAAAAAACATTGGGCTATCAATGGTGATAGAAACACTACTTATTTCCATCATGCTGTTCTTAAAAGGAGGAGGAAAAACAGAATTGTTTCTATTAAGGATGAGAATGATAATATTCAAATTGAGCCTCATGCTATTGCCAAGACTTTCATCAATTATTTTCAGAATCTTTTTTCCTCCTCTAATGTGAGTCATGGTAGGCCTTACATGCGCACATCCTATCAGCAAGACGAAGGCGATTTTACTTATAGCATCCCAGATAAAAAAGAGATTCTGGAGACCTTAAAAGCCATGAAAAGGAATGCTTCATCGGGACCAGATGGATTCAATGTGGAGTTCTACTTAGCAGCATGGGAATGGATAGGTGATGATATAACCAAGGTAGTCAAAGACTTCTACATACAAGGCACTCTCCCTAATTGCATGAATGATACTCATATTGTTTTGATTCCCAAGAAAATTGCTCCCCTGGTCCCTCAAGATTTTAGACCAATTAGCCTTTGCAATGTGATTTACAAGATCATTGCTAAAACACTTGCAAACAGGCTTAAACCACATTTGTCTAACTATATTCATCACTCTCAACAAGCTTTCATTCCTGGTAGGAGGATTAGCAATAACATCATCATTGCTCAGGAAATTACTCATTCCTTTAATCTTAAATCTTGGAAAAATCCTGCTTTTATGGTTAAAATAGATCTTGCTAAGGCCTTTGATAGGATCGAATGGGATTTCATTGTTAAGGCGTTAACTCATAAAGGGATGCATGCTCATTTCATAAATTTAATATATGCTTGCATGGCTATTCCCACCTTCTCTGTCATCATTAACGGTCAATCTTATGGCCGCTTTCAGAGTAGTAGAGGTATCAGGCGGGGTTGTCCATTGTCCCCTTATTTGTTTGTCTTGGCCATGAATGAGCTATCAGCATCTTTGCAGGAAGCCATGTTCGCCGACCACTTATCAGGAATTACTCTGGGACCAGGATGCCCACCTATTCACTCCTTAATATTTGCTGATGATTTACTGATATGTGGATAGGCTACAGTTACAGAAGCTACTCATATGCACCAAATCCTTCAAAGGTTTTGCAACGTTTCAGGGCAAATGCCAAACTGGAGCAAGTCAGCTATTATTTTCAGCAGAAATGTAGATGACGTCAATAAGGAGGATATTAAGAGGATTTTCCCGGTGCCGGAAATTACTGACAATTCTATCTATTTAGGGCACCCATTAATTCTCCCCGATAAGGATAGATCTAGTGCCTATAACTTTGTTGCTGATAAATTTAAAGTTAAATTGACTGGTTATAAGGCTAATAAACTTTCACATGCAGCGAGATTAACTTTGATCAATTCAGTTTTTGCTTCCATACCTGTCTACTATATGTCAAATATTCTTTTCTCAAGAAAACTAGTTGCCAAACTTACTACTATCATTAGAAATTTTTGGTGGACGGGAATAAAGGAAGATCAATCCAAGAAAGCTCTTTGTTTCAGGGCATGGAAGGACATCTGCACCCCAAAAGTAGAAGGGGGTCTTGGAGTCAAGAACATCCAAGCAGTTAACAAAAGCCTAATCCTGTCGGCGGCTTGGAGAATTGCAGACGAACCACAAAGTTTCTTGTCATAGGTACTTAAATCTAAATATTTTCCTGAGACTTCTATTTGGAGAGCAAAAAGCAACATTCCAAAATCAGGTTTTTAGGCTTCAATTCTTAAGGTAAGACACATTCTTCAATCAAATTCAATCTATCAAATTCTTGATGGCAATTCCTCCATTTGGAGCACTCCTTGGTTTCCTCATTGGCAATCTATTTATGAGCACTTGAAAATACAATCGGGGCATTATGTCTATCCTTCTCAGATCAAGGATTTGTGGAACCAAAATCAAAGAACATGGAATGCTAGACTTATTTATAATCTTTTTGATCATGAGGTGTGTAACATCCCGGATATAACTTTCCCAATTTGTACTTCAACCTTTGCCGTTTCCGGCGTTAAGTTATTTTATTTTCTCGGGTTCGGGTCTTTGTCTCCGTGCGTTGTTATCGTTGTCATGCATCTCATATCATGTCATCATGTGCATTTCATTTACATACGTGTTCGTCTCATGCATTCGAGCATTTTCCCCGTAGTCCGTTTTGCATTCCGGCGCTTCGTTCTCCTCCGGTGGTCATTTCTACCTTTCTTTCGTGTGTGGGGATTAAACATTTCCGGATTGGACCGAGACTTGCCAAGCGGCCTTGGTTTACTACCGGTAGACCGCCTGTCAAGTTTCGTATCATTTGGACTTCGTTTGATGCTCCAACGGTTAACCGAGGGACCGAAAATGCCTCGTGTGTGTTGCAGCCCAACACCCCTCCAA
>NW_024119007.1:0-16232 GCF_003073215.2 Triticum urartu
TGGCTTGGCGCTTTGCGCTGAATCCGCGATCCTCGGTAATGGGGGGAGGGACCGCGGCACCCTTGAACAGCACCCTCTAGGCATCTTCATGAGTCGTGTCGAAGAGCCTGTTCAGAGTCCGGTGCTGCGCCGGGTTGAACTCCCACAAGGTGAACTCCCGTTGTTGGCACGAGAGTATCCGGCGGACAAGCATAACCTGGACTATGTTGACGAGCTTGAGCTTCTTGTCCACCATGTTTTGAATACATGTCTGGAGTCCGGTCAGCTCTTTTGAATTACCCCAGGACAGGCCCTTCTCTTTCCAGGAGGTGAGCCGCATGGGGATGCCAGATCGGAACTCGGGGGCCGCTACCCATGCGGGGTCGCGCGGCTCGATGATATAGAACCACCCCGATTGCCACCCATTTATGGTATCCACGAAGGTTCCCTTGAGCCATGTGATGTTGGGCATCTTGCCCACCATGGCGCCTCCGCACTCCGCTTGGCGGCCGCTCACTACCTTCGGCTTGACATTGAAGGCCTTCAGCCATAAGCCGAAGTGGGGCTTGATGCGGAGGGAGGCCTCACACACGACGATAAACGCCGAGATGTTGAGGATGAAGTTTGGCGCCAGATCGTGGAAATCCAGGCCGTAATAAAACATAAGCCCCCAGATGAAGGGATGGAGAGGGAATCCCAGTCCGCGGAGGAAATGGGTGAGGAATACCACCCTCTCATGGGGCTCGGGGGTGGGTATGAGTTGTCCCTCATCTGGGAGCCGGTGCACGATGTTGTCGGGCAGGTATCCGGCTCTCCTCAGTTGCTTGATGTCTCCCTCCGTGACGGAGGAGACCATCCAGTTGCCTCCCGCTCCGGACATGGTTGGAGAAGGTTGAGATGGAAGTGAGAGCTTGGGCGCTAGAGCTCGAGTGTGCGGGAGCGGATGAGCAGAGGAGGAAGAAGGCGTGGATAGAAAGGTGAATCCTTATCCCTTTATATGGGCGGACAAAATTAAGCGTCCCCACTTGCCTGATAAAACTCGCTTATCCCCCAAGCGCCGCAATTGATGGCGCGGTTGGGTTACCCACGCCCGTATTGATGAGAATCCCGTAATAAGGGGACACGATCTCTGCTTTGACAAGACGTGTCGAAAAACTGCCTCGCGTTATGTGTGGGGCTGGTTAAAAGAAACGTCGAATAATCACCGGGCCATGACGTAACGTCATGCTGCCGAAATAAGAAAACATTTTCCTCTCTATGGTGGAATGTGGAACTTATTTTGCAGGGTCGGACACCATCCTCGTATTCAAATTCTTCTATGATGTATTCGGAGAAGGAACCCGCCTTGCAATGCCGAAGACAACTACGTGCCGGATTCATTGTCATTGAAAAAGCCTGGTTTAGGGGCTACTGAGGGAGTCCTGGATTAGGGGGTCTCCGGACAGCCGGACTATCTCCATTGGCCGGACTGTTAGACTATGAAGATACAAGATTGAAGACTTCATCTCGTGTCCGGATGGGACTCTACTTGGCGTGGAAGGCAAGCTAGGCAATACGTATATGGATATCTCCTCCTTTTTAACCGACCTTGTGTAACCCTAACCCTCTCCGGTGTCTATATAAACCGAAGGGTTTTAGTCCGTAGGACAACAATCACAACATACAATCATACCATAGGCTAGCTTCTAGGGTTTAGCCTCTCTGATCTCGTGGTAGATCTACTCTTGTAACACCCATATCATCAATATTAATCAAGCAGGACGTAGGGTTTTACCTCCATCAAGAGGGCCCGAACCTGGGTAAAACTTCGTGTCCCTTGCCTCATGTTACCATCCGGCCTAGACGCACAGTTCGGGACCCCCTACCCGAGATCTGCCGGTTTTAACACCGACACCAGGCTATCAGAACAAAGCTCAGTCTCATACTCCAAGGTCAAGTGCTCTTTATCACCGTCTGCTCTCAGAGGTTACTTGCAACAAGTGTCATTAGAAAGGGCACTATGCAAATAAGTGCTTCAACCAAAGGCGCCTTCCGCCTCCTCCTCCTGTGAGATCTGCTAGCAATGCAGTGGTCAAGCATAATCCCAAGCATGCTAAGGTCAACATGATGAACGCAGCTCGGGCAGAGGATTTTTCAGAAGTGACCATGGGTAACCTTCCAGTTAACTCCACTCCTGCTAAAGTTCTTTTTGATACTGGTGCATCGCATTGTTTCATTTCAAAACCGTTTGCATCAAAGTATGAGTGGGGTTATCAAGAATTGCCTAGAACTTTATCAATTGTGTCCCCGGGTAAGCAAATGTCAACTAATAATTGCGTCCCGGATGTTTCTATCGAGATGGGCGACTATAAATTTCTGACTTCTCCAATTGTTCTTCGTGACTCGGATATTTATCTAATTCTCGGCATGGACTGGCTTTCTAAGCACAAGGCTCTGCTTGATTGTGCTGCTAGAGAAATTCAATTGACACACTCTTCTGAGGAAGTGATCATCTATGCCACTCGTGACGAAACCATTCGGCTGTTTTCTCTCAATGAGAAGGGCGAGTTGAATGCCATCTCTCAGATTCCAGTCGTTTGTGAATATCAAGACGTCTTTCCAGAAGAGCTTCCGGGAATGCCTCCTCACCGTCCAGTTCAATTCGTTGTCGATCTTGAGCCTGGCACAGAACCTGTTTGCAAGCGTCCTTACAAGCTTGAACCAGAGGAGTTGAAGGAGTTGAAGAAACAACTCGATGAACAAGAGCGTATGGGTCTGATCAGACCGAGTTCTTCTACATGGGGTTGTGGTGTTCTTTTTGTCAAGAAGAAGCAGGAACGGAATGAATCTGCGTCGACTACCATCCATTGAACAAGAAGACAATAAAGAACAAGTATCCACTTCCCAACATCAATGAGCTATTCGAGCAACTTAAAGGTGCCCAAGTATTCTCCAAGCTTGATCTCCGTATGGGTTATCATCAGATTCACATTCGTGAACAAGATATTTCCAAGACAACATTCAGAACAAGCTATGGTTCTAATGAATGAGCTACTTTCTTGTTTTGCTTGCCATTTGCAAACTGTGCATCCGTTTCTGGTGAACCTTATATCGATTTCGGCCGAAATCATCTCACCTTTCCAGCGGCATACTTGGTTTGCCAAGTTGATGCCTTGATTATTCTTTCTCTTCCAGAGCACGCCTATGCATTGCATATCATGTCTTGCATATCATGCCATGTTTTGCATCATGTTGCTTGTGCATTGCACCGTGGTTGATTGTTGTTCCTTTGCTTGTGTTCTTGCTTTGGGTAGAGCCAGCAGACGAGTACATGATCGAGGAACCTGTTGAGTACGCTAACGAGGATCAAGCTTTCGTCAATTCTGAGAACTTTGCAGGCAAGATGACCATACCCTTGAAATCACTTCTATCTTTGCTTGCTAGTTGTTCGCTCCATTGCTATGCCGCGCTACCTACCACTTGCTATATCATGCCTCTCATATTGCCATGTCAAGCCTCTAACCCACCTTTCCTAGCAAACCGTTGTTTGGCTATGTTACCGCTTTTGCTAAGCCCCTCTTATAGCGTTGCTAGTTGCAGGTGAAGATGAAGTTTATTCCATGTTGGAACATGGATATTGTTGGGATATCATTATTATCTCTTATTTACTTTAATGCATCTATATACTTGGTAAAGGGTGGAAGGCTCGGCCTTATGCCTGGTGTTTTGTTCCACTCTTGCCGCCCTAGTTTCCGTCATGTCGGTGTTATGTTACTTGATTTTGCGTTCCTTACGCGGTTGGGTGTTATGGGAACCCCTTGACAGTTCACTTTGAATAAAACTCCTCCAACAAGTCCCAACCTTGGTTTTACCATTTTCCTACCTACCACCATATACCTTCCTCTGAGTGTTGGTCCGAACTAGAGTCCTTTGCAGCGCCACCTCGGGGAAACTCGAGGGTTGGTTTTAGTTGTATGGAGTGCACATCCGGTGTGCCCTGAGAACGAGATACGTGCAACTCCTATCGGGATTTGTCAGCACATCGTGCGGCTTTACTGGTCTTGTTTTACCATTGTCGAGATGTCTTGTAACCGGGATTCTGAGACTGGTTGGGTCTTCCCGGGAGAAGGAATATCCTTCGTTGACCGTGAGAGCTTGTGATGGGCTAAGTTGGGACACCCCTGCAGGGTTTTGACCTTTCGAAAGCCATGCCCGCGGTTATGGGCAGATGGGAATTTGTTAATATCCGGTTGTAGGGAACTTGACACTTAACTTAATTAAAATGAATCAACCGCGTGTGTAGCCGTGATGGTCTCTTTTCGGCGGAGTCCGGGAAGAGAACACGGTCTCGTGTTATGCTTGAACGTAAGTAGCTTCAGGATCACTTCATGATCACTAGTAGCTTCTTGGTCGTGCTTTGCTTTTCTTCTCGCTCTCTTTTGTGTAAGTTAGCCACCATATATGCTTAGTGCTTTGCTGCAGTTCCACCTCACTACCCTTTCCTACCCTTTAAACTTAAATAGTCTTGATCGCGAGGGTGTGAGATTGGTGAGTCCCCGTGACTCACAGATACATCCAAATAGATGCAGGTGCCGATGATGCCAGTGCAGGGGACGCTACCGAACTCAAGTGGGAGTTCGACGAGGATTCGGGCCGTTACTATGTTTCTTTTCTGGATGATCAGTAGAGGAGCCCAGTTGGGACGATCGGGGATCTAGTATTTCGGGTTGTCTTTTTTTATTTTGATTCCGTAGTTGGACCTTGATTGTATTCTGGATGATGTATGACTATTTATGTATTCCCTGAATTGGCGATTGTAAGCCGACTCTTTATCCCTTTTTTATTCAGTACATGGGATGTGTAAAGATTACCCCTCTTGCGACAGACCCACCATGCGGCTATGCCTCTAAGTCATGCCCCGACACATGGGAGATATAGCCGCATTGTGGGTGTTACACTTTGTTGCTGAGCAACTCGGAGCGCTCATTTGTTGTGGCCTTGTGGCCGCCACTGACTAGGCAAAGCTTGATGCATGCAGACGGAATGCCTCCATGGTTTTGGGGAAGAATATCTAGTGGAGCCAGGAGTAAAGAAGAAGAACGTGCTCTGTTGACCAATCTGGCCTGAAAATGGAAGTTTTAAAGATGCTCAATATGATGAAAATGTCAGCTTGAACTTTTGATGACAAATAAAAATGCTTGAGAAGAACAAAAATGGGATCCATGGAATACCATTGGCGCAACAGGGTTGGGACCAAAGACCAACAGAGAAAGTTTTGCATGACTTGTGCAAACAACAAATGCGCTCTTCATAGTGCTTGGTTGTTTTGCTAATTGCAATGCAACCGCAAATTATAACTTTCACATCTTCTGGAACACCACAAATTAGCATGGTTCAACTTAACATGTTTTCCTCTAAAACCACATTACATTTTCAAAATAAATAAATATCAAAGTTCTGTCAAATTAATAGTGCTCTAGAAATTAAACACAGTTGGAAACCTCAGAAATACTGTAGCAATCTGAAAAGAGAGTTTCACTTCATTTCTATAACACTTTGATTACATCCAAAATGCTCGCACATTACAATATCCATATTCATAAAAGCTAGAGAAGAGGCAGGACAGCTTGGGTCGGCGCGATGTCATTGTGACCTCGCCATTTTTGCCGTACTTGAGGCGGAACGTGGTCACACAGATCTCGCACTTGTTGCTGACGTCCATGCGACGCCTGCTCTTGAAACTCTCGCGCGTCAGGAACTCGATGAGGCAATAGTTGCCATCACCCATGTACACAAGACCGGCACCCATTTTGTAGATGCGAGGGTCGAACAGCCTCTCTGCGCAGAGTTTCGAGGTTGGTTGAACAAAGCTCCCGCCGGGACCGGGAGACACGACGTCGCAACAGCAAAGGTAGCCATCGGTCATGCCGCAATAATGGGGTTCATTTGTCTTCTGGAGCCCGATATGGCGATGTCATAGTGGGTTCGACCCAAAAACTGCATATCCCACTCGCCATGGCGCATCCAGTCACCGGCCCCCCTATCATAGGAGAATATACGGGATGCGCCAATGGAGTCGTCGTCTGGGATATGGTACTTGTCCACACACACGAACAAGGTGCGTCCTCCGTCCCCTGGGTACACCGCACTCGACTCCCCATCATAGACACAGAAAGGGGGCGGTGTCATAATTCTGCTCCAAGACCAGTGTTGTCTAGTTTCCCACCAGTATGCATCGTGGCTTGTAGGCGCTCGTGCGTCTACCGGTAGATGCATGCTTGCATTCAGCGGCCGTCCATCTTCCATTTGATCTCCATTGTGTAGATCCCATTCTCGGTGGGCGCGGTGAGGCACCAGGTACCACATGGCGCCCCTGGGAGGCGAGGGACCATGAACAGCCCTGCTGTCTCGGTGTCGTACACGAGCGTGGCAACATCGTCTTCTGAATTTATCTTTCCGGCGGCAACGATCCTGCTGCCCGTGGCGGCGAAGTTCCACCGTTGACGATCTTCTGTCGCTTGGCGGAGAAGACCGGAGCACGCATGGTCAAGTCGGCGCCGTCCGAGCTGTCGTGAAGGTCGAGCTTGTGGATGCTGAAGCCCTTCAGCCAGTCGAAGAGCACCACGTACAGATGATGCCGCTTTTGGTTGGGCGACGTGCGGCCGTAGCGGTTAGCAGAACCAGGTGCCAGGATCTTGGCCTCCGGCCGATCGACGTCGCTGTCCGTCTCGTCCTCATCCGACGTGTAGCTCCGCGAGATGATCTGATCCGCGCGGCGGCCCAGCTGAGCAGCTGAACGGCAATCTTGGCGACGGAGGGTTTAGAGAGGATGCGGCGAGGCCGAGCGAGGAACGATCGCAGCATCATGGTGGCTTGACGTGCTCGCGCCGGCGGGATTGGCTATGGGAGGGCCTAGGGTTGATCGGTTTTACCACTACCGCTGTTGCTGGGCCTTTAAAACAAGAACTGACCAAAACCAAACGGGGACTTGTGATGGGCCCTCGTATTGGCAGCCCTGAGTTCACGAGGACTTCGTTGTTCTCCTTTTATTTTATTTTGCTTTATTATATGGAAATACTAGATGAATGTTAGGTATTTCGAACAAACAAAATTTTATTTCCCCTGCTACCTTTTGCACATGTGCCCTGAGTTCACGATTAGTTTCTTTTTCATAGTGCGGCTTCGGGTGGATGGCGCCGCTTGGTCATCTTTTTTCACAGTGCGGCTTCGAGAGCTGATCTTTCGGGGGCTGCTCTCCTCATCGAGTTCATCCATTGGGATGGAGTCAAAGGAGCTCGGCGTAGATTCTCCTGACTCCTTGGGCAGTGATGTTCTATTTTCTTCTTATTTTTGCGCAGCGACAAGATTTGGTGTCAGGCACTTAAGGTCGATTCGAGGGTTCAATGTCAACGACTGCAGGTCTGGAACGATAGTCGTTAGGGGCACATGTGCGAAGACCTTCGTTCCTGGCTATCATCGACAAGGTGAAGCCGGCTCAAGTAGGGGAGCGACGACATCAGTGCATTGATAGCTCGTTTTGACAGTAGTATTGATTGTTCGGTGGTGCAAGGTGCTCGATGTAATTTTATTATCTTTTGCACCACTTTGTACTTCTTATGAACCTTTATAATAGATTTGTGTTCTTTTTCGCCAATTGTCTTTTGCCAGTTACGTGTGAGTCGGCCGCTGGCGAGTTAACCCAAAAATATGCCGCCGAACAACTCCGAGCGCTCGCGCTTGGGTTCTAGACATCACCAGCGAGGCAAAGTTTGCAGGCACAATGCCTCCATGGGTAGAGGAATCATGAGCCACTAGAGCAAGGAATAAAGAAGACATCTTGCTCCGGTAGTCACGCCTGCTTGAAAGTGGAAGCTTTCGGAACAATAGCTTGACAAGAAGAAAAATGAAACACACTGAATGCCACTACCGCCAGCAACAAAGGTCGAAAGCAAAGATGGACAAATGAAAACCTGATCCAGCTGCCACCAAGCACAAGACAGGTCGACGAGCAGAAAGCTATCCACTTTGTGCAAAGTCATCCCTCCGTTTTTAAATATAAGTCTGTTTTAGACATTTCAAATAGACTACAGCATACGGATGTTTGTAGACATATTTTAAAGTATAGATTCACTCATTTTGCTCCGTATGTAGTCCTTTATTGAAATCTCTAAAAAGACTTATGTTAGGAAACAGAGGGAGTAGAAATGCAATTTGCTGATTGCAGAAGGACAGAAAATTTCATTTTACATTGTATGGAACACTACAAATTAGCCTCGTCCAACTTAGGGCGTGTTGGTTTAGAACCTCTGTCCTGATTTTCTAAGTTAAAATCAAAGTTGTGTCAAATTAATAATGCTCTGGAAAATGAAAATAGATGGAAATGACGATCTCAGAATTATTGCAGCAATCCGCAAAGGGTGTTTCCCTTCATTTGCTGTAATTAATAATGCCTTGGTCACATCCAGAATGGTGGCACCGTACAATATCCATATGCACTTTCATAAAAACTAGAGAAGAGGTAGGTCCGCTTCGGTTTGGGGTCTGTGATTGTGAGCTCGCCAGTTTTGCCGTACTTGAGGCGGAACGTGGTCACGTGGATCTCGCACTCGTTGCCGAGAAGCGCACATAGCCAGCCCGTAAAACTGTCGCGTGGTATGAGCTCGACGTCGGTACATAACAGTTCTAAACTTCTGGCTTCTGCATTTAGGATTCACACCACCGGAAACTTAATTACAGGCGTACAAATAGGAGACAAAACCCCCAAAGAAGTTGCAAATAGAAAGAAGACAAACAAATTCAAGAAGCGGATCATTTCAATCCCGGTGCCTAGGCTAGCGCCACAACTCTAAATTGCTACCGGTACGCAACATACCTCATTTTTGTCACACTGGCCATTTTTTCAAAAACGGTTGTGTTAGTATGTGGAAGTCTTATTTAAATTTCTTCACATATTGTTAGAGGGGGAACGAAAGGTACAAGGTGTGGATGTACCGTGCCTCGCCCACACATTTCAAGATAAAACTAGCTAAGTGCCACGCGCGTTTATACAACAAACATACCATGTGGGGAGTACTCATGGACGGGTGCAACAACAAAAGGAAAACGTGAGAGGAAGTTGATGGTGCGTGAGAGCAGCTTCGACAAAATTTTCTGGCGATTAAGCTGGTTTTTCCTTGAAATGGAAAATGTGAAATGCCATTCGATGACCATAGCTGACCGCGACTACGGGTAGGAGTCAAAAGTTAGGGTTCAAACGCTAGTGTTGACGGCCACCTCCTAGTCGCCTTGGGCTCTTGTTTTTGGGTTGGTGGCATGCAACACTTTTAGTTGTTACCATTACTTAACCAATTTGCAATCGTTTCATTATTGTTAGAACATTCCAATGAAAATAATAAACAGTGTTTTCATTTAATTTGATTTATATTATGTAACAATTTTGCATGTTTGCCTTTTGCGGCAATTTAAAAAAAATAGCAGAATGGGCGTAGAGAATCCGTAATTTGGCCACCGCACGCTACTTCGGTCATCTTGAGGGAGACGATGGCTTGGGCTCCCTCTTGCTTTCCGTTCACTTCATAGTTGTCTCATTGTCACGCTCCATCTGATTTTTGCCTTGTTGGATGAGGACCTCGACGATCTAGCTGTGTTTCATGGTTATTTTTGGTTTGCTTGATTGTTTGAGATGACCTGTTAGCTGACCTTCAGCATCTTCTACTTGTATTCTTGCTGTTTCCTGTGTTCCAGAGCGTCATTAATTTAATGCCAGGATCAGCCTCCTTTCTAAAGAAAGAATCGCAATTTTCTCACTGTGCACATGTGCCCACTTCAACGGAGCAGCAACTGCAGATTGGAAAAGTCGGTCAAGTTTGTAAGCTCCCTGTAACCACATACTCCCTCCATTTCTAAATATAAGTCTTCTTAACGGTTTCAATATAGACTACATACGGATGTATATAGACGTCGTTTTGTGTGTAAATTCACTCATTTTGCTTCATATGTAGTTCATATTGCAAGGACACGGATTTGGTGAACATGGTTCCACGCGTACCCTTTATGAATAGTAAATTCAAAAAATACTAAAAAACCAAAAAAAACTGAAACCTTTTTGTAATATAGTCAATCGGTATACTTGTGATGCGGGCATGACACCATTGATCGATAATCCTACTGAACCTGAGCCATTTAATGAGTCAGATCATGAAAAGGTTGTGAAAAATAATGCCATGCATGCGGCTTGATTTCATCGAGGAAACGATGGTCAGGTGCGTCAATTATGTGGACCAAGAATCGCTTCTTTAATGGGTCGTTCAAAGATCAGTTGTACGACACGCTTATTGAATTCAGGAGGTATATTTGGAAGGTCAGTGTATGGTCGTCGTGTACACATGGAGTCTAAAACTGTACGAGCATGTTTGATAACAGAAAGGGGCAAAGGAAAGTCACGTATAGAGAAGATGGTAAGAGACTTTGTTCAGCCACATTGCAAGAGAATACAGGAGACTAAGATGGAACCGGTGCTAGTTTCCGTGGAGCCTAATTTTCGTACACCTCCACGTCAAGTTGTTGTGACAGGTAGAAAATCCTAATACAAATTGGTTAGGATTCTTATTTTTGGTTTGTGTCAGCCGGCTAGCTGGCTAGCATTGTACGTGAGTTTATTTTCTTGTTGGACTTTGTTTTTTCTACTCATTAGTTGGAGACGTGAGAGTCTTGGAGTCCAAGTTGGTAGATTAGGGGAGTTGCACATGTTGGCGTATAAAAGCCAGGCTACGGCCGATGTAAGGCAGATCAGTTTTGAGTTTTATTTCGAGTATGAGATATACAGAAAAATGTCCGAGTTATGGGCGGTCATATCTTATGTATTATCTGTGATTTTCCCATCGTGGAAATTTACTAGCGACGGAGGGTTGTTCATCACATCGACGCCTACGTGCTGATCCGAGGGGATCATTATTTTCGTTTGTGTATTTTCGTATGCAGGTGAAAATTATCTTGAAGGTTGCGAGGAGGAACAAGGGGACGAACTGTTGATCAAGCAGCGCCGTGAAAGATCGGGCCATATACACGCGCGAATTAGCATCTCGCTAGTCCGTGCCTCATCAACTTGTGTATGAAGTTTCACGAAGAAAACACATCCGTGGTTATGTGGGCGAAAATAACAAAATCAAAGCTATAATAAAACACTATCTGATCAATAGTATGGTCCCAATTGTATTATCTTTACAAAGAATACCATGGATCTTAATACATCACGAAACTTCACACGTGAGTAGAATGATCGACTAAGTTCTATATCCCAAAATTTCAGAATTTTTTTCATTTTTCCAGTATTTTTTTCAAATTTACTATTCATGTGGGTGCACGTAAAACGATGTTCACCTTTGTATTTTCAATATTGCAATCTCTAGAAAAACTAATATTTAGGAATAAAGGGAGTACAAACCATGGGGGGCTTATGGTCCCTTTTATCAGGTATATCCCATTGCGTGTGGACGCTGCACGTTTCAGCCTGGATGAAGCTTAATGCTGAGACCCGAACACAAAGTTTTTTTACCTCCCACCTGCAAGACATGAAGCAGGCATCCATTGGTTGAAATGAAAAGCGAGTTTTAATTTCTACTGCTTACACTACAGATGCCCTGATTTTCTATCTAGTGGGTGTTTCAGTCTCTTGCCTCCGTTCAGGTGAAATTGATGCTGTTGCATGTACCTTTCCTTTCGCCCACACACGTGTAAAAACAGTTGTAGTCGCAGTTAATTATTTATTTTTATAAAAGAATTCAACTAAGCTTTCATGCTTTTTAGAGCGATTTTTGTTACCACATATAATTTTACTATTTTCATATGGATCTTGATATTATTGTATTTGCATTGCTCCTGCCTCATTTGTTCATTACTTGCAAAAAGAAGGAAATCGTTAGTCGTCATAGCATCTCGTTATTTTGTATGTAATCACATGTTTATTAATTGCAAGATAACAATTTCTTGACATATTGAAACAGATGATGCAAGTTTCACATCTTCTAGGAGACAGAGACACCACAAAATCACGTAGTCCAACTTATTTTTTCGAAACGGAGGCAAAAGACTTGCCTCATATCATTAATTAAGAAGAGTTTTGAATTACATAACCGACCGCCCGTAGACGGCCCAAAACAGATAAGCCTACTCTCGCGGCATAAGAGAACTCAGACGTTTGGCCCCTGCCAACCCCCAAAGTATGACCTCCGCCTTGATTCTAGACGTGATTACATTTGGCATGGAGGACACCATCCTAAATACTCTCGCATTCCGCTCGTTCCAAATCTCCCATGAAACCAACATGACGAAAGATGCGAGGCCCTTTCTCACGTTCCCATTGACGCCTACCATGTGGTGCCACCAATCGTTGACGCTGTTGAAGCTACTCCAGTCGGTGATGTCCACACCGGTCAAACCCATCCAAGTCTTGATCTCCGTTCAAATGCGTACCGTGTATCGACAGCGAAAGATGATGTGTGCCGCCGTCTCTGGCTCCCTCTTGCATAACTGGCATAGGCCGCAATTTGGCCATCCTCTCCGTTGAAGCCTGTCCGCCGTCCAAACACGGTCTTGAATGATAAGCCAAGCAAAGAATTTGTGCTTTGGCGGCGCCCAATTTTTCCACACTGCAGACTTCATTTTCGATGCAGTGGAGTCGTTGAGTTGAGCTTTGTAAGCCGACGATGCCGTGTCCTCACCGGAAGGCGAAAGCTTCCAAACAATCTCATCATCCACCCCCTCATCAAGGAAGACCTCTCATAATCCAACCCAAAGCTCATAGTATTCAAGGATGTGCTGAATTGTGAGCCCAGAATTTGTGTTGATGTTGGCAATCCACTTGTTGAGATCCAAAGCCCTATGGATGGTGTCATTCTTGTGTTTGGAAATTGCAAAAATGGAGGAAGCGATGTCTTTTGGCTTGCAACCCCCAAGCCAAGGGGAGTGCCAGAAAGAGGCCCTTCGCCCGTTGCCAACAGTGATGGAAGTGCACTCATAAAACAGCGTCATGTCCTCTTCATCGCACGGGTGCCCCAAATCAACCCAAGCTCTTTCCCGAAATTTAATGTGTAATCCAACTTATAGTTCGTGTAATCCAACATTAATGTGTAGAGAGCATTGTTGGATAAATTATGCATCTCTGGGATGCCATTAGCACGAACTGATTGCATCTAGATCACCTAAAAGCATGAACAGAGAAGGGTTTAGGGGATCATTACATGTCACGGCAGTGGACATGATCGCCTGCTTGGTGCAGGCTTGATGCAGGGGTGATGTAGTCGAAGTAGAGGTTCTCCTCGACGTCCTGATTCCTTCAGGGCGCCATCGGCACTGCCCGGGGACAGCAGCGGCGGCAGGCTTAGGTCTTCCCGTCGTTGCAGCACTTCCCCTGATCGGATGGGGTGAGAGAATGTCGGGAGGAGAGTAAACCTTACATGAATTGTGATCTCGCAGGTGGCCAGCTCTCTCCCGTATCCCTTTTAATATGGCGCTGGCGACAGGGGACCCAAAACCTGAGTTGGTTTTTGGGCGCCCCCAATCAGGGCGCGTTAGTTCTGATCGAGGCTCACGTACGTTGGTACGTGGACCCCTTCATTTATCGTTATCCCTTCATCTTTTTTTTCTGTTAGACTAATAGATCTAACGGGCCTGTTTAAGCCGTCAGATCAAAACCAATATTCTCCCCCTTGATCGTTAGACTTAACTTCATTCGCCCATTCTACATAGGAATGATGTACCAAAGTGAGGTGTTACTACAGCTCGAAACGCTATAGAACCTCAACAGTTATAGCACCCCCGCCTATTTCGAAATGGAAAACATTTTGCTAATTGGGGAGTGGTTTATTTTAATGGTCCTCTTATTCCAGAATCATAAGGCTTCCAGTAGTCCCATGCCGGCAACATGCTCGCGAAAAATACTGGGTGGTAAGCCTTTTGTTAGCGGATCCGCAAGCATATGCTTCGTTCTTATGTGTTTAACATCAACTGTTTGATCTTGGATTCTATCTTTCACAACACGATACTTTATGTCATTGTGTCTGGCAGCATCACTTGACCTGTTGTTACTCGTATAGAAAACTGCGGGTTCATTATCGCAGTATAATAAAATTAGTTTAGATATGCTGTCAACCACTTTAAGTCCCGGAATAAAATTCTTTAACCATACAGCCTGTCCGGTGGCCTCATAACATGCTACAAATTCTGCTTGCATCGTAGGTCCAGCAGTTAAAGTTTGTTTGGAGCTTTTCCACGATATAGCTCCTCCCGCGAGTGTGAATATATAACCTGACATGGATCTCTTAATATCCACACACCCGGCAAAATCAGAGTCTGAATAACCAAAAATTTCTAGGTTATCAGTTCTTTTATATGTAAGCATGAAATCCTTAGTTCCTTGCATATAACGCAAGACTTTCTTTGCGGCCTTCCAGTGGTCCGGTCCTCGATTTGATTGGTATCTGCCAAGCATCCCGGTTACAAAACATAAATTTGGGCGTGTACACACTTGAGCATACATGATGCTTCCGACAGCTGAAGCATAAGGAACCGACTTCATCTGATCAGTTTCACATTGGTTCCTCGGACATTGAAATTTCCCAAACTTATCGCCCTTAACTATAGGAGCAGGTGAGGGTGAGCACTTATGCATATTGAATTTTTTCAGTACTCTCTCAAAGTATGCCTTTTGAGATAGTCCTAACGTTCCTCTGGACCTATCTCGATGAATCTCGATGCCGAGGACATACGAAGCTTTGCCAAGATCTTTCATATCAAAACTGGATGACAGAAAATTCTTGGTCTCATGCAGCATATCCTTATCGCTACATGCCAACAACATGTCATCAACGTATAGGACTAAAAATGTGAACTTACTGCCTTTAAACTTAACGTATATGCAGTTGTCCACAACATTTTTGGTGAAACCAAAAGTTTTGATAGTTGTATCAAACTTGAGGTACCACTCTCTTGAAGGTTGCTTCAAGCCATAAATCGATTTCTTTAGACGACATGCCAAATGTTCCTTCCCTTCCACAACAAAGCCTTCTGGCTGAGCCATGTAAACGTTTTCTTTTAAGTCACCATTTAGAAATGCCGTTTTAACATCCATTTGGTGTAGTTCTAGGTCATAATGAGCTACTAATGCCATTATGATTCTAAAAGAATCCTTGGTTGACACAGGAGAGAAGGTTTGCTTATAATCAATGCCTTCTCTCTGTGTATACCCTTTTGCCACTAGCCTTGCTTTGAACCGTTCGACATTCCCTTTGGAATCATACTTGGTTTTGTAGACCCACTTGCAGCCTACTTTCTTAGCTCCATCGGGAACTTCTACTAAGTCCCATACGTCATTTGAGCCCATAGATTTCAACTCGTCTTCCATGGCAACCAACCATTTGGACGAATTTTCGCTTTTAATGGCCTCCTTATAAGAGGTTGGATCCTCCACCTTTCCCAGATCATTCATATCCTCAATCATGAAAGTGATATAGTCGTCTGATATAGCTTTCTTCCTCTCACGCCGTGGTATACCCATAGGAGCAGGTGGTGGTGGTACATCATCATTTTGTGAATCATTATTTTCCTGGTGGTCCTCATTTGTGTCTGGATTTTCATTATTAGTCTCCGAATCACCATTTGACTGAGAAAATGAACCATGAGATTCAGGATCATCAGTTGTCACATTTCTTCGTATTGGAAAAACAATCTCTTGGATAATCGGGGATGGTGCACAAACCCGCTTCTCCTCAAGATCGATCTCCCTTAACTTAGTGACCTTATTATCCTCAAAAAATACCGCTTGTCTAGTCTCCACAAACTTGGTGGTATGACTTGGACAATAAAAACGATATCCCTTTCCCCTATGGGGGTATCCAACGAAGAAACAACTAACTGTTTTTGGATCCAATTTCTTAAGTTGTGGATTGAAAACTTTAGCTTCAGCAGGGCAACCCCACACTCATAAGTAATTCAAGCTCGTTTTCTTTCCCGCCCACATCTCATAAGGTGTGTTCGGTGCTTGAAGGAAATATGCCCTAGAGGCAATAATAAAGTTATTATTTATTTCCTTATATCATGATAAATGTTTATTATTCATGCTAGAATTGTATTAACCGGAAACATAATACATGTGTGAATACATAGACAAACAGAGTGTCACTAGTATGCCTCTACCTGACTAGCTCTTTAATCAAAGATGGTTATGTTTCCTAACCATGAACAAAGAGTTGTTATTTGATTAACGGGATCACATCATT
>NW_024119008.1:0-15741 GCF_003073215.2 Triticum urartu
GTACTTTCGTTTCTTGGTAATGTTTCTAGTGTTCATGAGAATATGATGCTGCCTATCTTAGATACATTTGTGTTGCTTGCAATTGTAGGGCTTAGCACGGATAAGAAGGTTGAGCATTGGAGCATGGTCAAGCACAGAGATGAATGTGCATGCGAAGAGAACAAGAACGGAGGTTCAAGTGGAGATTTCCGGACTTTGAAGCCACCATGATGACATACAAGATGGTGGACGAAATATACAAGATGGCCTTTCATAAATTTCCTCCATAGCTTATTATTGGTGTCGCGCCACCTTATTTTGGGCCAGGCCCATGTAATCTATTTTTAGAGTCCATATTATAGGGGTATATAGCCCTTAAGGCTCCGTTTAGACTTGGGTTTTATTCAGTTAAAAGTTAGCCATCGCTGCAACTTCGTGTACTTTGTTTGTGTCCAACGACCAGACCAAGACCGCTTATGAAACCCCACTTTTATCAATACTTCATCCATACTCGCAATATTCAGATTGCTTAATCATATTCTTGCTTGTTCTTCGATTGCTTGCAGGAATAGACCTTCGTGGTCAGGTTGATCGTGCTCCAACGTGGTCAATAACCTCCCGGAGTTGGTTTAGCGATTGCTAAGGCGCAACGTCGTGCACGTTTGTAGTCGGGTCGTCAAAGTCGTCTCCACCAAATCGATAGTTATCATCTCATCGAAAGATCGGGACCCTCGCCTCTATCAGCAACTCTTCCTTGGCATGTCGTCTAGAAACGGGACACCCGTCAGGACCTCGAGCACCGTTCGCTGCGCCTCAAGGGGGAGCCCGGACTCCTGAAGTCTCATGTGGTCTTTGCTGTTGAGAAAGGCCCGCATTGGTTGAGAATGGTGTTGAAGCAGAGCGATTGGGCGCTGGATGAACTGCTTCACCACCATAGGAGCAATCACATCATGGTCCTTAAGCTACCTCACCCTGAGCCAGACAGGGGCAAGGCGCGAATCGGTGAGCCTCTGATGGCACCAACCGGAGCTGGGAATAGTGGGCGCTGACGGAGAAGAGAGCAGGGGGCTGAGCATAATGACATCAACAAATACCCACCGTGTCCGAAACCCACTCGTGGATGGTGGGAGCTCGAAGTCAATCCCCGCGCCGGCCGTCACCGCCACGGCCTAAAAGCTCAGGCATCCTGAGCTCTGCCGGGGATCAACCAAGTGCAGTGAGAAGAAGTGGCGGAGAAGGGCCACTGAAGGTGCAATCCCTACCATGGCCTCGCAAACAAAGGCGAAGACGGCGAGAAGGGTCACTAATTGAGGATCAAGGTGCAGCATGTGGATCTGATAATGCGCAAGCACAACGTTGAAGAAGGCGGAGAAATGAGGGACCAGGCCAGCCCAAAGGGCGTCGATGAAGAATGGGACCTTGGTGGCTGCCCGGTCAATGCGAGCAAGAGACGCAGGCCAAGCCACCATCTTTCCCCACTCATTGAAGCCAGAGGCGAGCATGGGACGCACCTTGCCCATGGCCTCATCATTGCACAGTAGCGATTGGCCAACTGCGGGCTCGGCGGCCGGAGGCGCACTAGCCGAAGACGGAGGTTTCTTCCCCTTATCCGCTTGTGTGGGCGCCATGGCGATGGAGTGAGCAGAGCTCAGGTCAGATTGGAAAGAGGAGCGGAGTCCGAGGGAAGCAGAGGAATTGGAGGAGTATGGCACAGGCGATGGAGGAATAACTATGTAGGTTGCGGTGGCCGCGTAGCCAGACGGATTCCAAGGCAGCGTGCGGAAGCGGAGACGCCCACGTCCAATCAACTGCCATGCATCAACCAAGGCCGCAGGCTATTGGGGCCCACGGCGCTCCGCACTTGCCCCTTGGCTTCGCCTCGAAGCCAAGCCCGAGCGCGCCTTGGGCCCCGGGGGCTACTGTCAGTGTTCTAGGAATGGGGGTCCCCAGACTTGCTTGTCTGCGGCCCATAACGTGGCTCTGCGAGCGGGCCCGCACGACCCATCTTCACCAACAAGATTTCAAGACCCTCGCGAGGGGCCAAGCCTCGCAAGGCGGACGACACAAGACCTCCTCAGGAGCGGCCTCACTAGGCTGGCTCGCGAGGGGCGGAGAGTTCAAGGCAAGGCATACCTCGCGAGGTTCCAGTGACGTAAGCCATGCCGACCAAGGCCAGGCGGGCGCCAGCGTGCACAGTGTCCTTGTTCCCTCTTTGGTGCCAAGGGAGCAAGCACAAGCGCGGAGTACCGAGGCATCAAGCAAAGGTTTCCATATCGGTGCAATGAGGCCAAGACCAGAAGGACGGCAAGACAGACGTCATCATGGAGCCTAAAACAGCGTCACCACTAGAGCCTTTTGCAGGCAAAGACTGCTTTTGTGAGGATAAGCTGTACTAGCTGTCCCCTTTCAAATTGGTCGTTGTTGGCTCCCTTCCCGCTCAATATTTGGGGAGAGTACCAGGGCCTCTATAAATAGGACTAGCCACCACCATAGCTAGGGGGATCGATCGGACGGATCGAGAGAGACCAGAACTACAACAAGTTCACCGAGCAGGAGAACACCTCTCCTCAGGAGGCTGTTCTTCCCCTTGTACTGTTCATCCTCAGCCCAAGAGGCAGTCCACCACCACCACACTAGAGTAGGGTATTACACCACAACGGTGGCCCGAACCAGTATAAATCTCGTGTCCTTGTGTTGCATGTTCATCGAGTTAGCCCATGAGATCTTAGCAAAGTTAGGACGTGGATAGGTAGGGGAGATCTTCGTGCGCACCCCAGTGTTCGAACCTTGAGGGTTTTTCCAGAACCCGTGATCCGACAATGCTAGTGTTGGTTCTGTTGCTTCCGCGTTTGTCCCCACTGGCATGCTCAACTTAGAAACTACTGACATTGTTTTATATTCTCTACGTGAGAAGTACCGAGACAATGACAAGTTGATTGTTCCCAGATGGGTGACGGTAAGTATTTTGCTTTGTACATAGGATGATAAGTTATTTGGCAATTTTCTAACTTTTGTAGTTCTTTTTCTACAACAGACCAAAATCCATGATGGAAATATTGATACAAATATGCGGCAGTGGTTCACAAGACCAGGGGCTGATGGTTATGACCATGTACGTGACTCATCCTGATGTTTGATGTTTTTTTGTGTACTGATGAAATATGCATGCTCTTATCAAAAGTTATTGTACTCGTGAACTAGAACTATCATGTTTCTTGCAAGTTTTGAAGGTGGGAATGAACTTGAGTAGCCTACTTTTTCCCCCTGTACTTATGAATGATGTGTGCTCTTTTTTGAAGCCGAACTTATTGTAGCAAGGAACTTGAACTAATATGTTTCTTGCAAGTTTGAGCAGTGGACATAAACTTGAGTAGCCTTTATTTGTTTTGTACTGAGTTGCCTACTCAATTAGAACTGATGATTATCTGATCTGTTTGGACTTCTAAATTTCAATCCCTCTTTTATTTATTGTTTTGGAGGCTGACTATTCAATATAATTTGTTAAATTCGTTTTTCCTCTGTGATTTTTTTGTATGCTTCTTTTCCCTACTTTTGATCCGTCGTCATTTGTGGCTGACATTAAGCCTGGTGAAGATGTTGGGCATTGGTGCTTGGTTGTTCCGAATTTGAAGTTCCGTCATTTCGAGTTTCTTGATTCACTCCGTGAGGAAACCTGGAGTGATGCACTTAGATTCCTCAGGACTATGACATATAATATAAAGAGGGTTTGGAGGGAGTCCAGTAGATAAGGCCAAACTGTTCTTGTCGGTGCATGTTGATGGTTTCTCTTGCGAGTTTGTTCGTGTGCCACAACAGGAAAACGCGTGAGTATCCATTTTAACGAAATATATTAGTTGTTTTTGTTGATGTGGTTTTCAAATTTTTTGTTGTTATTTGATAGAGGCAAAGGTGTCCCGATGTTTCGATGAGATGGTGGCTATCGTTTTCTGTGGGAGTCGACCTTGACGATCCGACTACGAACGTGCGAGACGTCGCGCCTTAGCAATCGCTAAACCAACTTCCGAGGGGTTATTGACCACGCCGGAGCACGATCAACCTGACCACGAGGGCCTGTTTCCTGCGAGCAAACGAAGAACAAGCAAGAAACTGAGATTGCAATCTGGATATTGCGAATATAAGATGAAAGCTTTATTGATCAAGGTGGGGTTCTGTGACGTCTTGGTCTGGTCGTTGGACACAAACGAAGTACGCGAAGTTGCAGCTATGGCGAACTTTTAATCTAAACAAAACCCCCAAAGTCTAAACGACGCCCTAAGGGCTGTATATATGGAGGAAGAGAGGGGAATTTCGTGGCCCTTGAGGGTGGGGTCCGAAACCAACCCTAACTCTTGTTTCCCCACACATACGGACTCTAAAAATAGCCTATACTTAAGTATTTCGAAATTACATGGGCCTGGCCCATTAATAAGGTGACACAGCACCTAGAATAGCCTATGGACGAATATTATGAAGTGGCATCTTGTATATTTCGTCCAAGGCTTCATGCACTCCTTATGGCGGCTTCAAAGTCCTGAAATCATCACTTGTAACTCCGTTCTTGATCCCCTTGCGCATGCCATCAACTTCATGCGTGTTCTTGCTCCAATGTTCATCCTTCTCCAAGCTAGGCCCTTCATTTGAAAGCAAAACAAATGTATCCAATTTAGGCAGCATCATAATCTCATGAACATTAGAATCATTACCAAGAAACGAAAGTACCTGGTAATTTAATTGGCGTGCGCGAGCTCTAGTAATTGGTCCAGTATATGTAACAGTAGGGGCTGTGGGTGTAACAATGGTATTGATGTCCTCATCATTATTCCTGTATATTGAATTTGTAATGTACCCTTTCATTTTTTCTTGTTAATAGGCATGATTGTGGCTTCTTTATGCTACAAAACTGCAAGACTTACCATTGCCAGGAGGACGGTGATTGAAATGTTGGATTACACCCACGAAGACATTATTGACATTAGAACGACTCTGCTGTATACATGCGCCACTAACGATTTGTTTGATGTTGACTTCCGGGGTTTGTTTGGCACCGAACCTTGTAAGTATGCATGACCTTTCATCTTTGTTTCTAGCTTCTACCTCTTGACTAGTACTATCATGAATCCTGTATTTGAACTTACCCTTTCTGTGCTCCTCCTTTTTTGTTGCAGGTGAGTGGCTGGATCTTGGGGAGCATGACTATAGGATCTTTGGTAGCAAGTTCTCGGAGCTCGAGCATGTGGTTGTTGTTTTGAGCCAGGGGCATTCTATTGAAATGACAAGATCTGGTGTTATGAAGGGGCGGTTCTATGCTCTCAAAGGTTCTATGGATGCTGGTCCAGAGAGCCCCTCTACACCCAAGAATCCCATTGTGAAATTGATAGACAGTGACAATGACACGTTTGACAAGATCGCTGGCATCAGAAGAGTCACCAAGAGTGATGCTGCCAAGGGTGTACCTCCCCTTGCTGGTATAGTGCGCAGTAGAGCTGGTGTTGCTAGGAAGGATGCTGCGTTGAAGTCTGGCAATGTTACAAGCAGGAAGTGTGCACCTAGAGTTACTATTAAATTTTTCTCCCACGTGCAGCACCTTCACCCTCATAAATTCCTTTACCTAGACAAGGCTCACAAGTTGTATAATCTATTGGTTAGTGATGAAGGACATGAGCAGTACGCCGAGTGATGAGGACATGAATACCTTGGATACGACCAAAAATATTGCATACATGCATATTTGTCAGGTGATTTCTAATGCAAACTATTCAATAATCTATTTATGTTATCCAGAACAAAAATACTTCACACACTTTTGTGTTTTGTCTAATTGCAGGTGTATGGGACATTTGTACAATCCACATATGAAGATAAGGGAAAAGGAGAAGTTTAGGTTGTGTTCAAAAAGTCCTCTCACGTCACTTTTGGGCCAAGAGAAGATAGAGTCCAAGTCTCTCACGTTCTGGATTCAGATTCGAACTGCACAGACATACCTGACTCAAAACGCCAACAACTTTTTCATACGGACTTCGAATTGGGTGATTCTTTTTTTGTTGGAAACTAGATTTCGTGCTCTTTCCAACCCAATTGGATTCACCTTCAAATTCATCCGGAGCGTTGAGTTACGGACGAAACAATCTGACGTTGCAGCAGAATCCGAGTCAAACTACAAGCCCAAAGGTGTTGCATCACCTCCACTTGGGCCCATGAGCCTTGTACGACCTAGGGTTAGTTTTAGGCTGCCTTGGGATGTCCTCCCACCTCCTTGGCCGCCACCCCTTGCTCCTATATAAGTAGATCCATCTAGTAGCTTTTTCCTTGGGATTTGTTTAGTTAAAAGTTAGCCATTGCAACTTCGTGTACTTCGTTTGTGTCCAACGACCAGACCAAGACCGCTTCCGGATCCCCACCATTATCAATAAAGCTTTCATATTTATTTGCAATATTCAGATTGCTTTATCATATTCTTGCTCGTTCTTCGATTGCTTGCAGGAATAGACCTTCGTGGTCAGGCTGACCGTGCTTCCAGCATCGTCAGTAACCTCAGGAGATTGGTTTAGCGATTGCTAAGGCGCAACGTCATGCACGTTTGTAGTCGGATCGTCAAAGTCGTCTCCACCAAATCGATAGTTATCATCTCATCGAAACATCGGGACCCTCGTCTCTATCACCGAGTGAGTATCTCTCACTATGTTTCCTCTTCTTTCGTTCATGTTATTTCTAACTTCTAAATAAAGATGACCTTTACTACTCATTTTATATATCTTGAACTGCTATGAATCCCTCATCTTCCTTTCCCTGCTTTTGTTCTCTATGTGCTGCAGGACTACATTCTCACTGATACCTCAGCCCGATGATAACATAACTACCTTCACTGGCAAACGCGTCTGGGAAGTTTTTGCACCTAGATAGCTGATGGAGGGTGATGTAATGGACTTCCTCATTGATGAATGGAAGCGAGATCCCGAAAGAAATGTTGATTTCAAATCCAGAAAAAGGATCTTGCTGAGTCCATATTTCATCATGGTAATGAATCATATCATTTCTTTCTATGAAGCAAGACTGCCTATTATTTTTACGATTTTTTAAGATACTTTCCTTGTTGATCCTTTTCCCCTATCTATTTCTTTTTGCCTTTTCGCAGGTTGTGTTTGGCTGTTCGTTTTACGACCATGAAGAGAAAGAGTTTAATGTGGAGAGTGCAGCGAGAGAATTCAAGAGCTATGTTCAAGGTGGGGAAGACTGGCTCACTGCCGACCTTGTGAGATCTACTAGCTGATTTTGGTTTCATTTGTTTGCTATGATGCATGTTTTTAAATTGAATATTTAATATCTCTTTTAGTCATTTGTTTTTAGGTCATGATTACTCTATTCAAACCTACGGTTTTATCAAAGGATTTGAAAGTGTCGCACTTTTCCTTATACGTCATGAATTAGTACCAAAGTACCGTTGACATCCTTGACCCTTTACCGTATGGGAAGAACCATCGTCCTTCAAGGAACACCTATCACAAAGACTGCAAGAAGATTGTGAGTGATATTTATTATCTCTACTAGATTAATTTTTTTTGCCTTTTTGTTTCTAATTTTCTGAGACCTGAAATGTGTGGTTTCTTTTTTTACAAATCTCTAGATTGGTCCAAGTAATGAAGGATGTGTATGGTGATGCTCAGTATGATGCGAGCAAGCCACCCAAATGGGAGGTTTTAGCAAAGAGACCAACGTTTTTCAAGGTTCCCTTACCGAATGTCCGACACCTAGGGATTCAGCCTGCCAGATCAGCTACAGCCGATGGACTCTATAGCGCTCGGACGACCACCAGATACCGGACGTTCGACGACCATCAGGCACTGGACGACCGACAATGTCCGGAAATCCGATGAGGGCTATCCCGAGCCAAAACGTTGGACGTCCGACAAGTACCGAACGACCGGACCCTCGCGAGCCACCGGATGTCCGGTACCCATTGAACGACTGGCACTTGTCTGTGCGCAGACTATCGGGCCGAGGCCCATGTATCCCCCACTTACCCCTTCATGGCCCTAGACTATATATAGTTCTCAACCTCCTCCTAGTTAGGGTTAGCGTTGTGTTAGCTCATATGTGAGATAGAGCTTCACTCATCCATCCGGATCTACTCCATTGCGAGGGACCGTTACCTCTTCGGAGAAGATCCACCTAGGATTCAAGACCCCTTAATGGGAAGACCCCTCAAGACCTCACGGAGAAGAACCGGTTACCTTTGTATCGTCCTTTGTTGAAAGTGGTTCTTGTATCTCCTTTTGTGTTTCGAGGATCTAGCATATGTGTGACCTAATCTCGTTGGTTTGAGTGATTCTCTCATGTTTTTCCCTCGTGTTTCTCCTCGTGTTCTTCGTGTTCCTCGTTGGGATCCACTCCTTTCATGAAAGATCGGCCATCTAGGGTTCCACCCTACATCATTTTGGATCAGAGCCAGCTTGCTCATGATCATCTTGGATTAGAGCAATGTTGATCACGAATTTGGAGCCCCTACGCCTCTTTTTCTAGCCTAATTTTGTTGTGTTCTTCCCCAATTTCGAAAATCCCCACCAAAAATAGCCCCAATTTTTTGTGATTTGTTGGTATGATGAGGTTTTTGTTGATTTTGATCCATGGATTGATTGGTTTCAAGTGGATCTAGCATCTCCCCAAGTTTCCCCATCTTTCACCCACGAAAATTGCTCAATTTTGACCCCAAATTCCCCAAATTCCGCCCAAAATGATGAGGACATGAATACCTTGGATACGACCAAAAATATTTCATACATGCACATTTTTCAGGTGATTTCTAATGCAAACTATTCAATAATCTATTTATGTTATCCAGAACAAAAATACTTCACACACTTTTGTGTTTTGTCTAATTGCAGGTGTATGGGACATTTGTACAATCCACATATGAAGATAAGGGAAAAGGAGAAGTTTAGGTTGTGTTCAAAAAGTCCTCTCACGTCACTTTTGGGCCAAGAGAAGATAGAGTCCAAGTCTCTCACGTTCTGGATTCAGATTCGGACTGCACAGACATACCTGACTCAAAACGCCAACAACTTTTTCATACGGAATCCGAATTGGGTGATTCTTTTTTTGTTGGAAACTAGATTTCGTGCTCTTTCCAACCCAATTGGATTCACCTTCAAATTCGTCCGGAGCGTTGAGTTACGGACAAAACAATCTGACGTTGCAGCAGAATCCGAGTCAAACTACAAGCCCAAAGGTGTTGCATCACCTCCACTTGGGCCCATGAGCCTTGTACGACCTAGGGTTAGTTTTAGGCTGCCTTGGGACGTCCTCCCACCTCCTTGGCCGCCACCCCTTGCTCCTATATAAGTAGATCCATCTAGTAGCTTTTTTCCTTGGGATTTGTTTAGTTAAAAGTTAGCCATTGCAACTTCGTGTACTTCGTTTGTGTCCAACGACCAGACCAAGACCGCTTCCGAATCCCCACCATTATCAATACTTCATATTTATTTGCAATATTCAGATTGCTTTATCATATTCTTGCTCGTTCTTCGATTGCTTGCAGGAATAGACCTTCGTGGTCAGGCTGACCGTGCTTCCAGCATCGTCAGTGACCTCAGGAGATTGGTTTAGCGATTGCTAAGGCGCAACGTCGTGCACGTTTGTAGTCGGATCGTCAAAGTAGTCTCCACCAAATTGATAGTTATCATCTCATCGAAACATCGGGACCCTCGTCTCTATCACAAAATCACGCCCCGGAGCTCAAATCCCGCGTTGACACCGACCCACCAGACGTCCGACCTTTACCGGACGACCGGAACCCCAAATCCGAGCTGAAACAGCGGATTTCTGATCCCACCGGATGACCGATGACCGGACGTCCGCTACGTGTAGATATGAACTTCGCCTGATTTTTGTTTCGGCCATAACTAATTCATCCGAACTCCGATTTTGATGTTCTTTAGCTTATTTTGAATCTATTGACATCCTCCTTCCCACAAAAATACTTCCAACATCATTTGACTCCATCAAATATTTGGAACTTTGGCATCTTCGCCTAGGGCTTTCACCACAACATCCGCATAACCACCATAGCCTTCCGTAACCTAACCCACTTTATTCACCATAGCATTACTGGTTGTTTGAGTTGTGATTTGAGTCTCCTAAGGTGTTTAGGCTACTTAGGGACAGTTGCTTCTTCATCAACCACCACCACCACTTCCGCATAGGCTTGCCCACCATACACTTCCGCCACCCCAACTTAACCCAATTTTGTTTGAGTTGTGAGTTGTGAGTTGTGTCTCCTGAGGTGTTTCAGCTACTTAGGGACGGTGACCTTCAACTCCGACTCACATAACCCATCATTCCACTTCCGCATTGCCGAGTACAAAGCCACCACTGCTTTCTGCTACCACCATTTGACTTTTGCCTTTGAGATTTTGAGTTCGTGATTTTTTCCGTTTCCTAAGGTGTTTCGGCTAATTAGGAACGATTTTACATCAAGAACACTACCACTCATCATCGCCAAGGATGGTAACCCCGACAACACCATTGTATATGCCCTTGCAATTGCATTGATAACCCCTAGCCCATTTTGCGTCACTTGCCTATCGAGACTAGCCATTTGAGTATTGCCGCAACGTTACTTTTGCACATTAGTGATCATCGATCTACACCTTCCATTTCATACATACCATACCATATCGGTATCATCTTGGTATCATATCATCCATTGTGTCACAAGATTGTTCCCGCATATACACAATTGCTATCTTGGTTTGTACATTGTGCAAAAGTGGCCATAAAAAAAGAATAAGCTTTTATGCAAAAGAGAAAGAGCAAAGAAGCTTGTAAGCAAGTGCCATAGCATAGCATCGACACATTACATATCATACTACCATATTGATCATCTTGGATCATCATGTGCGAAACACCAGGAACCATACATACATAGCATACTTGGGATAACAAGTTCATACATCTTGCATCTTATAGGTTGTGCACAAGTGTCGTATCCGCCTATAGAGCAATCCTGCTAGCGTCTCTCCTGAGTTGTGCAGCACGAGCGTTTTCCGTGGATTCCACATTTTGTGCTCATTCCTTGGTTGCACGACCCCATTTATCTATCCGTGTGTGTGTTTCTGTGTGCCACATATTGCTATTGGTCTACTTGTTGCACTAGCAAATTTGTGAATCTCTTTCAACATTATTGACTCTTGCTAACATTTTGCATCAAATTTTTGTGCCACTATCCTCACCGGGCTCCACCATAAGCCTTACTTGTGTAGGTGTGAGAAATCGACGAGAAACGGTACAATTGTGATATTTCCTTATTACATCATTGAGTGATCATTGATCCATCTTCAACATCGGTCAAGGTACATTTGGTATAGTTCTTCTCTTTCTCCCACTCATATTTGCTCGAGTCTTGTGATGGATAGGCAAGGCATTTCATCTCCAGTCTTCGACAACAATGACGACGTGAACAACACCAACACCAACACTCCCCACTTCGGACTACAACGAGGAATGCAAGCCATCGACAACATCACCACCGACTTACGACATTCCGAAGCTAGGAGAAGGGACTACTTCGACAACAAGTTTTCTGCCCAAAAGGAGGAGCAAGATGCAAGGATGGAGGAGATTCAGACTTTATTGGCCAAATGTTCTTCCCCTTCATCATCCTCAAGGCGACGGCGAGCAAGTCAATCATCTTCGGAGCACCCAAGCGATGCAAGCGCAATTCGTCCATGTCCACATCTAATGGCAACCATCATCATGTTCGTGATCCACATCGTCATGAACGGCAAGTCAAATCCAAGCATCATGTGCACGATGACAACGAACGCCATCGAGTTCAAGCACGACAACGACACTATCATCATGAAGATGCTCGTCAAGCGCAAATGCACAAGTCCCAACAAGTCCTACTTCACGCCAAGTCCAAACTTTATGAGCACAAGAGAAGACCGTGAGACAAGCACCACCAAGAGGACGCTACGGCTACTACCACCACCACTTCGGCATCTTTGCCAAGTGATATCAAGGCATCTTCGCCTTTAGACGTATGGCATCTTCGCCTACTTTCCATGAGGTCGCCTACATTGACATCTTCAAAAACGAGGCGACCACCTACAAGTGAGGGCGACACTTCCATCTTTGGAAGCCCCTCAAGGAAGATGGCCGAGCATGGGAAATTCCCTTCGGTCATGAAGATGAGCTACGAGGTTCCACATCATATGGGCCTCCAACAACAAGACAGTGACAAGAAGGTCGAGCAAGGGCCATTCCCTTCGACCACGGCGACGAGCACGAACCTCTTCAACAACACGAAGACGACGCCCATACTGGACTCATACTCCGAGTCAAGCTACCAGACCACACATGAGACCTTATCTTTGGTCTTAGAGGAGAGTGATGACGTGCCATCTTCGGCCTTCATCAACAGCTACGACTACGACATGATTGAGCGTGGAGACATTTGCACCTACATCTCTCCGACACCCACATATGATGAGATGCTCCAATTGCCATGTGAGGAGAGTCGCCACCACATGAGTGACATGAGTTACTCCACCGTACGTGACATTGAGAGCATTTCCTATGAGAGGATGAGTGTGACCACCACTAGCCCCACACATGAGAGCATGCCACACATCCTATGTGAGGTTGAGAGCCATTTGAGTGACTCCACCAACCATATGAGTGAGAGCATCCAAGAGGGAGTGAGTGAGCGACAACACTTAGTGAGTGAGGTAGTTGACACGGCACGTGAGGCCACTATGAATTCTAATGACTTAACCTCTACTCCAAGTGTGTTTTCTTCTTTGCTGCTAGGTCTCCTACATGACGACATGCCTACCCTCGGCGAGTCCGTACCCCCAATGGATACGACGATGGCCATGGTGGAAGAAGATGCACCCCCCACATGGTACCATCAAGTTGTAACCTCACCTACAACACATGAGCGATGATCTAAAGGTAACATAGGTGATGGTGCTTCTCTTGTCCCACTAGCGGACTATCCCACCAATGATTTCTTGCATGATGTTGATCCACCCATGCTTCATGATAGTGCGAATTCCTGATGTCATGACTTACCCATTTATGATGAATATGATGATGAGCATGTTGAGTTGCCTAGTCATGATGCTATGCTCCATAGGATATCATGTGAAAATTCTATTGGTCACGTCATGTTTGACAATCCATTGAACTTGTCATATGCTATGAGTGAGATCTCCCATATTAAATCATTTCAATCTCAACATAGTAGCTATGCATGGCCCATTAAAATAAATCCCATTTGCACTTATGGCATAGATGACAAGATGATGGTCATTGGCTTTTGTTTTTCTTGTGATGATATTGCTAAGCTTCCTTTACATGATTTGCGCAACTCATCTCCTATGCGATGCCATGATCACATAGAACCAAATATGCTTTGTTTTGGATGTTCTCAATATTCTCCATGTGATGTTTCCACTAATGCTCATGAGGAGATCCCCATAGTTTCCTCATACATATTAGGAGATTTTGATGCATTCCATACTTTACATGATTCCCATAATTCCTTGCACCATATGCATTCCATGAATAACAATACTCTCCATATTTCCCATGATGCATTACACAATTTGGGTCTCCATTATGCTATACATAACAACAAACCTATCATGATGGATGACATGTTTCTCTATCATGCATCCCATTTATTTGAGCATTGGATATTTTCTGCTAACCAACACATGCACGTGCGCTTCATGATGGATGATGTGTACATATACCACACACACAATTTTTCCTTTGACTTTGTTTTGTGTAGGTACTCATGTTCACTAATCAACCTCTCAATCCCAAGAGTTGACGAAATGAGCTCTTGAGAGCAACGTTGACTTGGGATCCTTTGGACTATCCTTATCACCATTCCCTTCACGCAAGGACTACGCGCATCTCTTCTACTTGGCTCTCACACAGCTATGGGCTATATATCACTTGTTACCTTATGCCCACACTATCGTGTTCACTTTGCATGTTATGCCTCTTCACATGATGTTGGTATGCAATTGTGACCCTTGCTTGCATCTACCCATGATTCACCATTTTACTACTCATATGTGTATTTGCATGCTTGGTGGAGATCCTTGTTGCTATTACCATGTTTTCCTCGTGCCACATGCTATTGTTGATTCTTGTGTTGGGAGAGTCATGATGTTCCATTGCTATTTACATAGGACTTCTTGCCAGCACGATGCACCTATTTTGCTCATATCTTGCCTTCATGCTTGTGCTATGTCTTGTGCATTATTCATGACCACTATTTGCACACATGACATGCTTGACATGAACCCTTCTAGTACGTTGCATCTTCGCACTAATAGCTTGCTTGACTTGATCACTATGATTGCTTGCTTTGTCGCATCACCCATGTTCCACTATTACTCGCTTTCTTGGGTTGATGACATATATGTTCGTGCCTCTCACATGATACATCGTGTTCATTATCTGATAGAGGCAAAGGTGTCCCGATGTTTCGATGAGATAGATATCATTTTCTGTGGGAGTCGACTTTGACGATCCGACTACGAACGTGCGAAGACGTCATGCCTTAGCAATCGCTAAACCAACTTCCGAGGGTTATAGACCACGACGGAGCACGATCAACCTGTCCATGAGGGTCTATTTCCTGCGAGCAAACGAAGAACAAGCAAGAAACTGAGATTGCAATCTGGATATTGCGAATAAAAGAGGAAAGATTTATTAATGAATGTGGGTTTCTGTGACGTCTTGGTCTGGTCGTTGGACTCAAATGAAGGATGCGAAGTTGCAGCTATGGTGAACTTTTAGTCTAAACAAAACCCATAGTCTAAACGATGCCCTAAGGGCTATATATATGGAGGAGAGAGGGGGAATTTCGTGGCCCTTGGTGGAGGGGTCCGAAACCAACCCTAACTCTTGTTTCCCCACATATACGGACTCTAAAAACAGCCTATACTTAAGTACTTCGAAAATACATGGGCCTGGCCCAATAATAAGGTGATGCGGCACCTAGAATAGCCTTTGGACGAAATTTATATAGTGGCATCTTGTATATTTCGTCCCATGCTTCATGCGCTCATTATGGTGGCTTCAGAGTCCTGGAATGATCACTTGTAACTCCGTTCTTGTTCCCCTTGCGCATGCCATCATCTCCATGCTTGAACTTGCTCCAAGGTTCATCTTTCTTGTCCAAGCTAGGCCCTTCATTTGTGGACTCAAATCTGCAATGTTAAAAGTGGGACTAACCCCAAAATCTGCAGGCAGCTCAAGTTTGTATGCATTATCATTTATTTTCTCTAACACCTTAAAAGGACCATCAGCACATGGCATTAGCTTTGATTTGCGCACATTAGGAAATCTATCCTTACGCAAATGTAACCAAACAAGATCTCCAGGTGCAAACACAACATGTTTTCTACCCTTATCTCCAACAAGTTTATATTTAGCATTCATACACTCAATGTTTTCCTTAGTAAACTCATGCATTTTTAAAATCAATTCAACACGTTCTTTAGCATCAAAATTAACCTTCTCCGAAGATGGAAGAGGCAACAAATCAATAGGTGCACGAGGTAGGAAACCATACACAATTTCAAAAGGGCACATCTTAGTAGTAGAATGCAATGAACGATTATAAGCAAATTCAATATGAGGCAAGCATTCTTCCCACATTTTCTTGTTATTCTTCAAAACAGCCCTAAGCATAGTAGACAATGTTCTATTGACTACTTCAGTTTGTCCATCAGTTTGGGG
>NW_024119009.1:0-14277 GCF_003073215.2 Triticum urartu
GGAGATCATCATCATCGGGCACATCGTCTGGTTCCTCTTGATCTTCAGCAGCTTCACCTGTTGCAGCATCATTGGGCACATCGTCTGGTTCCTCTTGATCTTCACCAGCTCCCCCCGTTGCAGCATCACCGTATTCAGGGGGCACATAGTTGTCATCGTAGTCTTCTTCTTCGCCGTCTTCCATCATAACCCCTATTTCTCCGTGCCTCGTCCAAACATTAGTGTGGCATGAAACCCTTGTAAAGCAGGTGAGAGTGAAGGATTTTCCGGTTAGAGTAAGACCTCATATTCCCACATTCAGTGCATGGACAACACATAAAACCATTCTGCTTGTTTGCCTCAGCCGCATCGAGAAACTCATGCACGCCCTTAATGTACTCGCGGGTGTGTCTGTCACCGTACATCCATTGCCGGTTCATCTGCGTGCATTATATATAATTAAGTGTCCAAATTAATAGAAGTTCATCATCACATTAAAACCAAAGTATATACATAGTTCTCATCTAACAACATATAGCTCTCCAGAGCATCTAATTAATTAAATCATACATTGAAACTGTGTAAAACATTTCAATGCGAAAACAAATGCAATCATAATTGCAACCAAGGTAACAATTGATCCAACGACATAATCATACCAAGCCTCGGTATGAATTGCATATTTTCTAATCTTTCTAGTCTTCAAGCGCATTACATCCATCTTGATCTTGTGATCATCGACGACATCCGCAACATGCAACTCCAATATCATCTTCTCCTCCTCAATTTTTTTATTTTTTCCTTCAACAAATTGTTTTCTTCTTCAGCTAAATTTAACCTCTCGACAATAGGGTCGGTTGGCATTTACGATTCACATACATCCTACATAAAAAAATCTATGTCACGTTGGTCGGCATAATTTTCATAAACAATAAATGAACCAATAGTTATAAAGATAATATATATATATACCACATCCGAATCATAGACAGGACGAGGGCCGACGGGGGCGGATACCAAAACCATCGCACTATATAAGATGCAATAATAAAATTAAGAAAATAATACAAGTATCTATGTAAACATACAAGTAAGAATATTTTTTCCTTTCAGAAAGAACATAAGAACAAGAGGCTCACCACGGTGGTGCCGGCGATGAGCTCGGCGCGTGTGATCGACGGCGGTGAAGACGGGAACGGGGCGTGACGGACCGCTAAACCTAGAGAAATATTGAGAAAAATGGAGTTTGGAGGTCGAGCTTGGAGAGGAGAAAGCTTTAGTAGTGTGGCTCGGGCATTCCATCGAACACCTTGTGTGCATAGGAGGTGAGCTAGAGCACCACCAAGCCCTCTCCCCCTCGGTCAGAAAAAACAGAGCAGTGTGCTCTGCTCTTACGCGAGGGGGTATATATAGGCACCTCATTGGTCCCGGTTGGTGGCATGAAGCGGGACTAAAGGGAAGCCTTTGGTCCCGATTCAAGCCATCAACCGGGACCAATGATGGTGGGCCAGGAGCGAGGCCCATTGGTCCCGGTTCGTCGCACCAACCGTGACCAAAAGGTCCAGACGAACCGCGACCAATGGCCCACGTGGCCCGGCCGGCCCCCTGGCTCATGAACCGGGTCCAATGCCCCCATTGGTCCCGGTTCTGGATTGAGCCGGGACTAATGGGCTGACCCGGCCTGGACCTTTGCCCCTTTTTCTACTAGTGTGGGTGGGGACCAGATCCATGACTGCGGCTGCACCCTCCATAACAAGACAACATGTGGGCTCCCGTAGCCATGGAGGCGAGCGCTGCCGCTACACGACCCGGGGACGCTGCCCTGGCCGCTACATGCAATCTACCATTTGGCCATGTTACAGCCGCACCCGGACGTCGCTTCCACGTGCAGACACCCAGCCTCCTTCGGCGTGAGGCCCGCCACCACCGCGGCCTACGCCGGTGGCAGCAGCGGAAGAGGAGGCATCAGTGGAGAAGATCCTCTGACGGCGCTAGGGTTAGCAAGTCAATGTTTCCTAGTTCTATCTTATTTCAGTGGACAGTAATTCCCCATTATCAATATGACTTTCTGTTTCATTGAGTTACGTATGATTAACCTCGTCTTCATGTAGTATGCTTTGGTGTTATTTTCATGTACAAAAATAGGATAACTCCATGAGCGTTCACTCCCATCAGGACACCAGCCCAGTAACTCTCCTCCAAATAGCAGAAGCAGAAGGTAGCAAAATTACAACCTCTGCTCGCATCTGTTTCCGCCGGTGAGTGTATGTTGGAATTACCCACGAGTCCATGTCCCGTTATATATACCTATGTACCCCCTGTAACCTTGTAACCAGATTGTCAGATCAAAGCAATAAAGATCAGCAGGACCGATACGGCCCTGTAGCCATCAAATCGCCTCGTGTTATCTTGTGCGCTGAGTAGCCGGCAACTCGTTCAAGCTAGCTAGCTGCCGTAGCTAGAATCGATCAACCTGCCTTAGTGCCTGCTTGGTTGCGTGGTACGTGTGTGTTGGCCAAAATCATCGGCTGGCTAGAACGCGTCAAGCAGCCGGGTTGTGCACGTGTGCCATCTCAACGGAAAGTACTCGTCCACGTCGCATCGTACGGGGCCAGTGCCAACAATGTAGATGCACTACAACAAAAACTGCCAGTAGAGACGTCAAATTTCATACCTAGAGACATGTTATTTCACCTCTAGGCAACTGTAGAGTCATTTTAGTAAAGCGTTTTTGGAGCGTCTTCCCACGGACCGTCTCAAACCATGTAGACACGCTTATGAAGCGTCTTTATATGACATGGGACGCTATATAGGAACGTTCAACATCGTGTCTACACAGGTAGAGACGTTATGATAGACACGCTCATATCACGTCTCTACTCACATAGACACGTTTCATTTGCGTCTCAATACCATTGAGGCGCTTCTGTAAATACGTTCATCATGGGCCCGATGCTTATACATGTTGTGTAGAGATGTTATACTTATCTTTAAATATACATAAGTGACTCGATACAAATGGAATATTTTACTTTAAATATGGTTTGATTTATTTCGAATTTGTATTTCATCATTTCAAATTCGATCATTTTATCATGACATGCCGCACATGCAGATTAATCAAACAATATCATTATATGAAGGAACCATTCCACGTCATAGATTGCATTTGCAAACATCGCGTTATCAAAATTGACAGGCTGAGTTCCCCTTAAAAAAAGGCAAGCTGAGTGGAGCAATTAGCCCGAACAGATACATACACCGAAGTTCAAAACTGAATATTAACAGACATTCATACAGAACATGCAAATAAATAAGAAAATATCCTATAGTCTAGAACTATGGTTCTCATTAAGCTAAAATATAACATAAGCCACAATACTTGTTCATTCACAGACTGTTTCATCAACTGATCCTGGCTCCTTCAGTGCACTCCCTTTTCAAATCCTCAACTACCCAATTACTCCTAGCTCCCTTAATGCACTCTCTTTTGAAATCCTCAACCGCCCTGAAAATGAAAATGAACAATGTTTTAGACAAGTGCAAGATAAGATGTTCTTTGATAAATTATAAGAAGTGTATCATACAAATGCTTCGTTTGAATGGTTGGCTTAGTTTTTTGTACCAAAAAGCCACAAAGATTTTATATCACTAAAGTATCTTAAATGTGGATATTGGAGCACACTCGATGCTTGTATGGAAACATACTTACATGTGAGCAAGGCCAAGCAAAAACATAACCAACATCTCCTACTGGTTGGAATTTTTCATATGGTCTAACCAGTTCACATCTCCTAGATTTGTAGAGCCACGGACAGAGAATGCAACATACTCCCTCCGTCCGAAAAAGCTTGTCCCAACATTGTTATTCGTAAAACTGGGAAGATTTCACTTTACGCAAAGAAGGACAATTTCATAGAGAATTAGACCAACTACAATTATACAACCGTTTGGATACCTAGCATATATGTAACTGCTTAGTGACTTGGTGAAGACCACCTAACTTGGCTGCATTGCTATTTTCAGTATGAGCATTCTGCAATTAAATAGGAAGAGGTGTGAATGGAGACACATAATCAGCTCAAGAATGATAATTTCCAGGAGTTCCGATATCATGTACTAGGAATGCACTAAGTAGCGTTATTCTACACATACTTTCGGTCTTCTTAGATTAAGGTTTTGTTACAACATAATAATTTATTTTGAAAGCTAAACATGCATGCATGATGCAATCAAATGAAGTACTCGTCATGTAAACTAGAAGTGTATGCATGTTCTGCCGTGCCGGCCTATAGTGCTGAGTGATCTTGCGACATTGTTTCCACCATATATTCATTGTACTATAATGTAAACCAATGCTAACATGCCAGGCCCGGAACAATTTAAGTTCATTTATGTGATTATAAATTATCAAATGTAACAGTGACCATAAATCAATGAATTATGACATGTTTGATCATAGTATATCAATTGCTAGCCAACATTTGGAAGTTAAAAAAAAAACATTAATCATGAGCCAAATAAACAGGGGAGTTGACTTCATGAATTTTTTCATCAAACTGCATGAGCAAAATAGTTTGCCATCTAACCTTACACCTCCAGTCCATGATTCCTTTGAAATGCTCTCCCTTCAAATGGGCAAAGAGATGGTAAATGATTTGCATGCTTTATCAAAGGTAACACCTGCTGGGCATGAAAAACATGACCATTTTGCAGTGTCAGGAATGACAACATGATTAGGCATTTATGTTTCTCCTTAGAGATAGCAAGGCTAGTAGGATGTTGAAGTAGCTAAATAATGGACGCTGAATGAAATCAAATCCTGCGCTATAGGCAGAATTAAACTACGAGATAATATTATCAATGGCAAATGATAGCCATTGTTAGATAAGAACTGCAAGATAGCAGAAAGAAGAAAATCCTCTCTGCAAACAGGAGAAGTAGAGCCAAATCAACAGAGTAACACCTATATAACTCTGTTATACTTCTGAATATATATAGTGAGCATTTCATTAAGCAAATAATTAGCATATTTGAATATTATAACTGATATAGTTGGTTTCCAACTAACAAATATTTCCTCCCAATCCTTTTTTTTCTGAACTAGATATACTATTCATGCAATCATGCTCATAACAAAAGATACATTATCGTTCTATTCTCTAATTCACTAAGGTAATGAAGAAATTTCAAGTAAAATATGTTCTGTGATCTTTTTTTTTGCCGGGTGAAACATAAATGCTATGTGATTGTTGAATACATGGATGCAATCAAAACATGGATGCGCCATTTTCGTGTCCCCTGTCTATCAGATTTTACTTGGTTGTGTGATGTGAAAATTCTCAACATGTTACCAGTTTTCTACTAACTTCGAAACTTAATTCCATTTGTTTGAATGCAGAGGGACATGTGCGGCTGTGGGCTGTGGCTAGACCAATTTGTACTTGCCAGAAAGTAGCAACTACAAACAGACAAGGGAGGTGGCTAGACAGACCTGTATGATCGCATCATTTGAGATCAAGTGGAGTGAGTCCAATAAATAGCGCTCGGGCATGAAACGTCAGAGGTGGAATCGTCCGCTGGTAGCTCCAAGGCAACAATGTTGATGGTCACCAATCCCGGCCCGATGTCTAGAGTTTTGCAGCCAGGGCCGCGCGCGAGGACGGATGGCAAAACGGTGACAAGGAGCGGAGCCAAAGGTGGTTGCTGGCGCCCGGCGCCAACACTACTGCCCCGCAAAGCTGTCATTGCCACGCAACAGGTTGTACGCCATACACGATGAGCACCGTCCAGGCTGGTAGTTTTCATCTCTCCCCATGATCTGTAAGCAACATGCAACCCAACCGAGAAGCAATCAGACCGAGCGAACATGCAAACTGTATGTACGCCCAATGTTCAGAAGATTTTTCTATTGATGTGACTCCTACCAGGCTACCACGGAGCAGAGCACGTGCAGTTTGCAGAGTTGAACAACTAAACTTTACAGCAATTATGCAGGAAATCAATTTACTACATAAGTATGAGATACTAGAAGAATTTGAGGATTTTCCATACCATAGCTTGAGCGATCAGATCATAATGGGCAGGGGAACGACGAATCTGGGGTGGCTACCCTAGGCGACACGGATGTACTTCCGTGCTTGCTCTGCATATTCCACCAGTAGGTTGAAGACGAAGTTGTTCGTTGCAGCAGATGCTTCCTCCGATCTGCCGCCCAATCGCCGCCGCCGCCGCCCCTGAGGCAACCGCTGGCCGGTCTCTGTCCCCCAACCTCCGCCGCATCCAATCGCTCGCTGGCCACCGAGTCTCCCTTGGTCCGCCACCAAACGAATCGATCGCCGCTCCTGTGTGGAGGCAATGCACATCACCGGCCAGGGAGGTATCCCATTAGATGGATCTGGAGGTTGAAGAAGGAGATAAGTGGGGAGATGGCGGCGTGGGTGAGAGATAATATATACGGGGAGATATTTTCTGGCGGCAAAAGGAAAATAAGAGCGCCAAGGGCCAAAATAATTTCCTCCAAACGAAATGCAGGAAAACTTAACTTTAATCATTTAGAAAAATGACAATTTATTTCTATTACATACTGATATAAATTTCATGCTGTGGATATTGATATTTTTCTAAAAACATGGTCAAACATGCATTAGTTTGATTTAAAAAAACAAATACACTTTAATTAAATGAAGGGATGGGCCAGTGGTCATACACTCTGTTATTATTTTTTGCACAAATGCCATTAAGAAGCACACATCAGGGCCCGCGTCGCTCCACAGACAACCGCCTCCTCCACCGTCTTCCCCCTCACCGCTATCGTGGTGCAACGCCGGAAAAAGCCTATGTGACAGCGGCAGTTCATTGATTTTGAAAGATTTCACCAAATTTGGAAAACAATTCGTCGAATTTGACAAAAAGTTCATTGAGTTTGAAAAAAAGTTCACCGAGTTTTAAAAAGTTCATCAACTTTGAAAAAAAGTGCATCGATTTGAAAAAAAGTTCATCGAATTTCAAAAAATTCATTGATTTTGCAAAAAATTCGTCTCCTTTGAAAAACTTTATGAATTTAAGGGAAAAAGGTAGAAAAAAAAGAAAAGAAAAAGGAAAGGAAACCGGGAAAACAGCTGCCATTTTTGCATTTATATAAAGAACAGACAAAAAAGGATAGTAGCACATGGGTCATCTGATCCAACTGGTTGGTGTGTTCGCTACTTGAACTAATGAATGGGGTTCGCACCTTTTTTGTGTATTTAAAAACAGGAAAAGCAGACCAGTAGAAGGAAGTGGGCTGGCCCGCTATAAATCCGAGTGTACAGCGGGGGGTGTGCGCCTAAATGACCTATATTTAGCGCTGCAGGTGCTGAATAGGATTTGGCAAAAACAAACTGAGTTTTGTCAAGAGATTTCTGTTTCATTTGTTGGCAGAGACGGGCAGGTCATTTCCGATTAGTGTTTTGTCCATTTTATTAGTTTGATTCTATTTACAGCCTACTATTGCAAGATTATATGTTATTACTCTTAGAAAAGATTATAGATTATTGTTAAACTCTTCTCTAAGCCATAGGGTCGTCTTCTAAAACGTCTCAAAAATCGTCCCTACGTATTTACACATCAAAATAATAATGAATGTGATGCACCTATAAAGGTGAAATTTGTGACGTTATGCACATCGTCCTAAAAAGCGTCTCTACATAATAGATACTTCCTAATGTAGGGGCGAATATAAAAGCGTCTTAGAAAAAGCGTGCCTATTGACATGTTTTGTTGTAGTGATGTCGCAAGAAGGCACCCATTCCGAACACTTCGATGTTGTACTGGAACAACTTTAGGAAGTGAAATTCTGCGGCATATGGAAACATCAATTACTTAATACCTGATTGCTGGTATGTGCATCTTGCTCTTTCGGTATTGTATAGGCAATCTGTTCTGCACCAGATTTGCAGCATATAGAAGTAACAACAGTCTAGTCCCCGTTTCATGTTACTTTGTCTTGCATCTCTGTTGGGCAGTGAAAATATTTTCCCTGCAATGAACAACGAGAAAGTGTGGCGGCCGAAATTCAGTGTAACACAGTGAGTTACTAGTACCGTTTGTCATAAATTGATTCAGTTTGTCAAGAACCTCCCTATTAATGTGATTATTTTTATAAAATTTGCAGGCGGGTCTCAAAATACATCACACGCCAGCATCGTCTTAACAATCCAACTACATACAACGAGTTCTTTTGTAATGAGCCTAACACAGAAGCAGGTGCAACTGTGGCAAACACGCATGTTACTGTCCTTGAAGGTACCACATATGCTTGACCAATGTTGGAAATTCGTGCAGCAACAGGCGGCACGATTTCCAGATACGAGTAACTCAAAACCCCATACCTCTCTCGAAATAGGCTTTCGCCCCGCTTTATAAATAAAGCAATGGTCCGTACAATCCAAGTTCAACCGCACTTAAAATATTCTTCATTTAAAAAAATTCTCTTGTTTTTAAGGAATGTTGAGAATATTAAAAAAGTATTTTCACTTTAATTTTTTGGGAGGATTTCCAAATTTATTTATGATTTCAAAAAATGTTCAGAATTCCAATTCATGCTTAAAAACTGTAATTTTAAATGTAATTTGCATTTTTCTTAATATTTGAGATTTCAATTTTTTGGCAGTTTTTGAAAATAATTAGAAATGTTTCTGAATCTCGACGCTGCAGTGTGTTATTAAATATTGTGCACTTGGCAACATTCACCAAGAGTTATCTGTTCCATTGGCAAGTAGCGGAGTTCAGCCGCGCTAGGTTTTGAGTTCAAGTTCGCAAGGTCACTCCGTTTTTTGGGATTTTTAGGTCGCGCGTTAAACAAAATCGCATTGCGTCTGGTGGGCCGGCCCAGTCGTCTGAACCATGTGTGTCGCACTCCTATATGACACAAGGTCTGGGATGCACGCTCAAAGAGATTTATGTTCCGTGTTTCATCCCAAAAAAATGAGACCTCATCGCCAGCGCTCTCTCCGCCCGATCGTGTTGCTGGCGCCTACACGCATGAACAATTGGGTCGTCCCATTAGAAAAGCACAACATTGATCGCCTCGATTCGCACTCGCTCGGAAAGAAAAAAATCTATGTCGATTTGCGGAACTCCCTAAAAAATGTGTACCAAATTTGAAGAAAAATCACAAATATGAAAAAAGTTCATTCATTTTCAAAGAAAAGGATCATCCATTTGAAAAAAAGTTCATCGATTTTGAAAAGAAACTTGTGGATTTTCAAAAAAAATCATCGGTTTCAAAAAAAGTTCATTGATTTTGAAAGATTTCATCAAATTTGGAAAACAATTCATCGAATTTGATAAAAAGTTCATTGAGTTTGAAAAAAAAGTTCATCGAGTTTTAAAAAGTTCATCAACTTTGAAAAAAAGTGCATCGATTTGAAAAAAAGTTCATCGAATTTCAAAAAATTCATTGATTTTGCAAAAAATTTGTCTCCTTTGAAAAACTTTATGAATTTAAGGGAAAAAGGTAGAAAAAAGAAAAGGAAAAGGAAAGGAAACCGGGAAAACAGCTGCCTTTTTTGCATTTATATAAAGAACAGACAAAAAAGTATAGTACACATGGGTCATCTGATCCAACTGGTTGGTGTGTTCGCTACTTGAACTAATGAATGGGGTTCGCACCTTTTTTGTGTATTTAAAAACAGGAAAAGCAGACCAGTAGAAGGAAGTGGGCTGGCCCGCTATAAATCCGAGTGTACAGCGGGGGGTGTGCGCCTAAATGACCTATATTTAGCGCTGCAGGCGCTGAATAGGATTTGGCAAAAACAAACTGAGTTTTGTCAAGAGATTTCTGTTTCATTTGTTGGCAGAGACGGGCAGGTCATTTCCGATTAGTGTTTTGTCCATTTTATTAGTTTGATTCTATTTACAGCCTACTATTGCAAGATTATATGTTATTTCTCTTAGAAAAGATTATAGATTATTGTTAAACTCTTCTCTAAGCCATAGTGTCGTCTTCTAAAACGTCTCAAAAATCATCCCTACGTATTTACACATCAAAATAATAATGAATGTGATGCACCTGTAAAGGTGAAATTTGTGACGTTATGCACATCGTCCTAAAAAGCGTCTCTACATAATAGATACTTCCTAATGTAGGGGCGAATATAAAAGCGTCTTAGAAAAAGCGTGCCTATTGACATGTTTTGTTGTAGTGATGTCGCAAGAAGGCACCCATTCCGAACACTTCGATGTTGTACTGGAACAACTTTAGGAAGTGAAATTCTGCGGCATATGGAAACATCAATTACTTAATACCTGATTGCTGGTATGTGCATCTTGCTCTTTCGGTATTGTATAGGCAATCTGTTCTGCACCAGATTTGCAGCATATAGAAGTAACAACAGTCTAGTCCCCGTTTCATGTTACTTTGTCTTGCATCTCTGTTGGGCAGTGAAAATATTTTCCCTGCAATGAACAACGAGAAAGTGTGGCGGCCGAAATTCAGTGTAACACAGTGAGTTACTAGTACCGTTTGTCATAAATTGATTCAGTTTGTCAAGAACCTCCCTATTAATGTGATTATTTTTATAAAATTTGCAGGCGGGTCTCAAAATACATCACACGCCAGCATCGTCTTAACAATCCAACTACATACAACGAGTTCTTTTGTAATGAGCCTAACACAGAAGCAGGTGCAACTGTGGCAAACACGCATGTTACTGTCCTTGAAGGTACCACATATGCTTGACCAATGTTGGAAATTCGTGCAGCAACAGGCGGCACGATTTCCAGATACGAGTAACTCAAAACCCCATACCTCTCTCGAAATAGGCTTTCGCCCCGCTTTATAAATAAAGCAATGGTCCGTACAATCCAAGTTCAACCGCACTCGACATACACCAGCTGGGGCCACAACACAATCAAGCCCAAAAAAGCATAAAAAAATAGAAAAAAGCCACCTAGTGGCGACCGCATAACGGTACTACGGGGATGATGGTCGACGCGCCGAAGCCAGAAGCTCATCCATCATCAATCCAAGTCGGTCGCGATCACGCTGCCTCGAGAGCGGGTGCCAGTGCTGCAGGAAAGTAAGGAATTTGAAGAGTGAGTCAGATACCTTCCTCGGGAAAACCTTCTCCATCACCATCTTATTCCTAGTCGTCCAAAGAGTCCACGTCATCACCGCTAAAATAAGCCAAAATAGGCGGCGATGATGTGACGGCTGTGAGCCCTAAGTTGGAGAAACTCAGCGAGATTTCGGGCCTCCCATTCCAGCCCCAACGCCTCGCGGACATACGTCGAAAGTACCCTCGTCGCGGTACACGAGAATAGGATATGGGTCCCGGTCTCGGGTACCGCACAGAGAGGGCATAGACCATCGCCAGGTCTGTGCCGCTTAAGCACCTCTGTCCCAGAGGGGAGGTGGTCCCGTAGTAATTGCCAAACGAAGATCTTAATCTTTAGTGGGATGGGGGCTTTCCAGAGAGGGGATAGCCAAGGAGTGGCCTGAAACGGGCAAAGGGCCTGGTATGCCGTGCTCACAGAGAACTCCGTCGACGGCGCGAGCCGCCAGGACACCGTGTCCGGAAGGTCCGTGAGCACGAGCGGGAGGGCATCCCCCAGTCTAGTCCAGTCGTTATTCTTGGCTTGTCCAAAGGTGCGACGAAACCCGATGTTCCACTGTCCAGCTTGGAAGGTCGTAGCCACTAGGATAGTCAGATCGAAACAAGTCGAGAATAGGCCCGGGAAGGACACCCGAAGGGGTTCAGCATTCAGCCAAGGATCCAACCAGAATTGTATCCCTTTCCCATTCCCTAAGGAGAAGGAGACCCGTAGGCGGATGTCCTCCTTGATCCTTTGAATGGCTCTCCAGAATTGTGAGCCTTCCGACCGGTTGCATGCTAAGAGCGAGTCTCCCCTCAGGTATTTCGCTTGAATGAGCTGTAGCCATAATCCTCCCTCGCCGCGTAGGATGCGCCAGACCCATCTTAACATGAGCGACACGTTCATACGCCGGGAGGCGATGATGCCCAAACCACCGCGGTCTTTTGGCATGCAAATGTCCCCCCTCATTTTACCATGTGGTACTTTTGGCGGCCGTTGCCCGCCTACCAAAACCCCATACCTTCCCATGTCATTTGATTATGGGAAGCAAGCAAAGTCACATTTCAATGAGTATGCAAAGTGAAGTGCGACCTTAGCAGGAGAAGTCACGACCCCTCAACCCAATACAAAAAACATGACCAAAAATTCCGAGAGTGCATTTTCTACCATGCACGGTATATACCATGCATTGATCTGCCGCTTAATTATTTCAGGATCATTATTAACCTGCTGTACGTCTCACTTTTCTCCACCTCCTTCTGTCACGTGGTCAGTTTGTGTGTCAGACTTTTTTAAATAGCGTCCTTCCATTTGAATCCCTTCCCCTCGTTGCAACTCTACTGCAGATATTCTCCCTTTCTATTTAATGATTTAGATGCTTGATATCTTCTTAAATAAAAGTTTGTATTATATTGTATTTGGACAAATGTGTTTATACCGAAGACATATTTTAAACAAGACCTATAGAAAATTGATCTACGAAAAATTCGATGAAACATGGTACATACTATAGTTTTTTACAGTTTCGTAAGGCCTCTTCACATTTCATATTTGAATTTTATAATTTGTGAAAATATATTCAATAGTGATCTTATTTCAATGTTCTCTCACAAGGAACATAAACATGCAAATGTATCATAAATCAAACTTACGGTTCGAAAGATAAAAAAAATTTAAATTTTATAATCATATGAAAAAGAAACCTGAGTGAGTCTAGTACTACTCGTCTCTACTTTTGTGAGTAAGAGGAGAGATATTGTAGGTAATAACTACAGGGAAAAGTTGTCAGGAGAAATATTGACTGATTGATATGGCATATAGTATTAAGTAGAACAAGTGGTCATAACTCATAAATTTAGGTTAACTAAGCAAGACAACGACCAGATGCATGCAGGGATCCGAATCTCAAAGATAACCAGTGGCTGATACATGCATGGTAGAATGTATTTTCTCCAAAAATCCCCCAATCATCCAAAACTAGAGTTCACAATTAACCATACATCTGTACAAGTAAATGTGAGAACTAACAAAACTTAACCTATCATAAATATACTGGGGCAACTATTAAACTGAAGTAAATGCAGTTAACAACGTTAATTAGACATATAACTCTTCCTCGACTTGTCAACTTGGTAGTGAAGATGGATGGAGCCTGAACACGATAGTGACATCTGTATTCAGGGTGTCTATGTGCTAACCTGGCACCAATGAGGAAGATTACAGGAGCAATACTCAAGCCCAAAATGCCTGTGAGTGCATTGGATGAACACGGAGCAAGAGCATGTATGGACTGACCTTGTGCATTGGACCGTGATTTCTAAGCAGATCAAGCCGTCACAAACACATAGAACGACAGAAAAATAATGAACACACAGAGAGACACAAAGAGCTTACCTGAGAAATGCTTGATCAAAATGCAGGATCTCATCTGATCTCCCTGGACCCGTAGGAAGTGACCGCACTCTTATGTCGTGCCATGGGGGATAGAAGTGCGGTGCTGTTCCAACCCAGCCCCCCTCTGCTCCTGAGCGCGAGCGCCCTGTGAAGTGTGACGAGCACAAGCGCACCGTGCCGCGCTATATCTCTCACCGAGGCGCACAGAACAGTGGCGAACGATGCAAGGAGGGCACAGTGTCGGAGAGGATTGGGGAGGCAAAGAGAGTGTAATGGATTTGGAATGGGATATCTCTCTGTCCATGCATCTGCACGTCACATAGCAGTCCTTAGAGAATACATCTATTGATCTGCAGTAGACTTATACGCTTATACGGAGTACATTAGAACTTGCGTATACACATGGTCATCTTGTTCTCATGTATTGAGGTATCAAGGGAGCAGTTTATATATCGAGAAATTTGCACACTGACCATTTCTTTTGTTTGACAAAACAGCACACACAGGTCTGAAGGGAGCAGTCGCGAGACCAGAGAAAGTGGAAGTCACCAGACAAAGAGAAAGAACAACCCCGCCACCTCGTCATGCTTCCTCCCAAACCCGTGCTACCAAAACAAGGCAAGTATCCAACGGCCAGCAAACTGCAAACGAGTGGCATGCAGGCCACATGACACCAAATCACCGCTCTAAAATACTTCACTCGGGCGGTAGATGGATGTAGCGTCATCCCTGGCCTTCCCAAAATTCCAAGCACGGCCGTCATATCTTGCAAACTTCCCGATGCCTCCTACTCCTACCGCGGCTTGGTCAAGAAAATCTTTCCCT